>NC_069716.1:10176097-10413597 GCF_027358585.1 Pangasianodon hypophthalmus | reverse complement strand
ATATATATATTCTACACACACACACACACACACACACACACACACACACACATATATATATATATATATATATATATATATATATATATATATATATATATATATATACATATATATATATATATATATATATATATATATATATATATATATATATATATAAAATAACAAGAAGAAAAAGAAAAGAAGATGAAAAGAAAGCCACCTGAATTATATATATATATATTAATAGCCCCCTCCATTATTAATATTATTATGATTACTGTTATGATTACTATACACACACACACGCATATATATTTAAGTATATTTTAATATATATTTAAATAGATAGATAGATAGATAGATATATGCATGTGTGTGTGTTTGTAGCAATCATAACAATATATATATATATATATATATATATATATATATATTAATAGCCCGTTCCATTATTAATATTATTATGATTGCACATAATTCGGGGCGAAATTTTGCTTTAACTTTACTATATGTTTCATTTTGAATTTACAGTTATTCATGACCGCTTATACGATTTTCTTCACATTTCCCTAAAGCTATATTTGCTACAACCGAGTAAATGCACGAAATCGGAAAAGAGTTATTCCTAAAGAAAATAAAATCTAGTGAAATAATAATCACCCTCCCCTTTTCTCAGACCTGTGATGAAGTTAGCTCTACCTTAACGACCAGATTTCAGTTATTGTCTTTGCATAATATCCTGCCGCTTTCATGATGTTTTAATTAGCTAAAGGAGCATAATATAATTTATTCAGAGGAAGAAGGGGAAAAAATACAGCAAGAAATGTTTTAGTCTTACTAAATATTCCCATCTGGAGGCGCGCATTTAAAAACCTCCGTGAAACTCGCTGCTTCGGTTAAAGCTAACATTTCCTATAACAATTTGGGGCTTTCCGTAAAATAAAGTCTTCTGAGGCGAGTTCTGCCTGCTTCCCATAATGCCAAAACTATCATATTGAGTTTGGAAACATTGTGAAACCGGTCGTAATGACAGGTTAGGATTATTAAATTACCGCGTGACGTGAAATGGATCCGTTGTATACACAAATAATAGTAAACACAATTTAAGGACAACTTATTAAAATGTTTTCATCATAGGAACTAATTGCCCGGCAGACGGGAAAAGACAGCTGTGTTTACACATTGGTTTGGTTGGCCATAACCAAAATAATCAGCTCAGGTAATTTGTTCCTTTCTTGTCACCTCAGTTGGGTTTCTCCATCGATTCTGCCCTGTAATTGTAACTGTGACAAGACTGTTTTTTTTTTTTAATAAGCTGTTATTGTGAAAGCCACCTGAATAAAATATCCCAAATCTCTACGTTTCACAGAGTTTTTTCCTAAGCGTGTGACGTGACTGTTTATTATTCGATGTAATTAAATTAAATCAGTCGAAAGGTTATTACAATAGTCACGCCACTGAGAATTATTACATTTGAAAATGGCTAGGAAGTCCATATTTCTTAAATAAAAATGTCACGCAAATTAGAAGCTTGCCTTGTTTTTTTCCTTTGGGGTGAATATTATACAAAAAAATAAATAAATAAAAAATCTTGTTTACTGGTTTGATTCACCTCAGTTAGCTATACTTCTGATTATATTGGTCAAACTGAGATTCAAGTCTACTGAATAGAGATGACATTCAGTATCCTATGGACAAGCTGTGAATGAATTAAGCCAGTAGTATCCTGGTGTCTCCCATTCTTCTGGGAGGTGAACTGTTATGAAGCCAAGCGGACTAAATTCCCAAAGTTTGATGGAAACTTGGCCATCCTGGGCTGATCTGTGTTAAGTTACATATACGCTGAGGTGCAGAACTTCATACAATCAGTCAGGATGACAAAGTAAACATTTAAGGGAAATACACCACGAATGACTGATTGCTAGTTAAATGAAAGGCATAAAATAAAATTCCCTAAACTGTGTTTGAAAATAATGATAAACACAATCCTTTGCTTCTCTCATGAGTTGAAAAGGGAGTATGGAGATCACAGTGCACAAACTGAAATCTAATCAGTTGTCTGTGAATATTGGCTGATGTCCTTTCTAGACTGTTAAGCTGTTGCTGCATTATAAGTCGTAGAGTATAGATACAGTATATCAGCACATCATTTAATTCTGTCACCTCATGTCATTTTGACTAATTGCTTTTTTATTAGTTTGCTTCCATGTCAGCCATGAGGTCTGACAGAATGGTGGGAAATCAGAGCTTCTGCATGAAGTTTCTCTCTGTAAACATTGGCAAGCACTGTAGAGCACAAGCGTGGTGCCCTAACCAGGAGGGTAATTGTAGACAGCAGTGCTAAGCAGGCCAGCTGAAGTTGCCACTAATTGGGAACGACTTCTCCCTTGCTGGTTTATTTTAGAGCTTCAAACTGACGCAGAGCAGAATTCAGACGCTTTTTTGAGACACCTTGCATGTGGTGTGGATAGCAATGACCCTGAGGAGCAAGCTGGGTCTTTCCCCTCCTCTTATGCCAGAGATAAGCAAAGGGTGTCAGAAAATCTATCCTGGCATAATTTGCCTATTTCCAACAGGGCTGCCCACAGGTTCTGGTATTTGCCACACAACATTCTTGTGTCGTGCTCCATTCGCCTCAAGCACAGGCCAGCATGGGAACTTCTGGCACGGCCTAGGTTCTCAGAAGCTGTGTTTTCCTGTGTATGTTTTCTTTCTAAATGTTCAGCATTTAGAGGTAGCATTCCTGCAGTAAGTCGCCACTGGCTGACTCATATTATGTGCCTGTTGTCTTGAGCTTGTCTGTATTTGACATGCACACTGGCACCCACACCACACTGTCCATCTGATTTTAATAATGCAACAGGCCTGGGTTTTAAACATCCCCTCATGTATTCTAGGTAAATGTGTTTCTCATGGGTGACATCAGATCAGATGAAAGGACAGACGGAAAGAACAGAAATGATTAAAAAATCAGAACGGGCCGAAAACATAAAGGAGAAAGCAATAAAAAAAAAAACAAGCTCGCCATGGAAGATGTGCAATTAAGGGGTGACAAATTCTTATGACCTGGTCTATGGCATCATTTCATCATACAAATCGTCAGTGCAGGCCACATCTGATCTTCATCAGAGCCCTCTCCGAAATGTTGTTAGTGAGACATTAATGTTGAATACTGCCTCTTTTATGGTACTATAGTGAGCAACAAAATGATAATTAAAAAGACTTTGCTCATTTTTAAAGGCTGCCTCAAAGAGGCTGAATGTTAAGGATTGCAGCTCTGCCTAAGAATTAATTGACCATGGCATCCAACTTGAGCCCATGGACAATTGCTTACGCTTCTTTGATTGTTCATTGAGTCTGATCCAAAGTACTCTTTTGCCCATGCTCCATTTACATTAACTGTCTACCATTTAGTGCATTCCATCTCCACCACGTATAGCCCTACTGGGCATCCAAACATTTAAGTCAGTGAAAGCTGAGCGTTCACTAGTTCAAGAGGTGAAATGGAAGGAGAATGAAATGTGCTGTATCATTATTAATATAACAAAAGATGTGCAATTTGATTTACCATTTACTCAACACAGCCACTATTGGCTGAGTAAAAATTATTGTTTAACTCTTCCTTTGGGGCTTAGAGCTTTATGTAACATTAACCATATAATTAGTATGTAAGGGAAAGGGGGAATTTGTCTCTAGTTATCAATAGTAATTTATATAGTAACTCATCCAGAACAATAATGTGCAGGTCTGCTTTAAACTAAATTTAGTTTCATTGTTTCCCAATAATTTAATGGCCTAGCACTCCAAGAATTAATGCAGTTTGTGGTAAGAGAAAATAAATCTGCTGAAGGCAAAGATTAAGTGATACCTTGGGGATATTTTTCATTTTATGTGCACACTGGAAAAGAGTGAGCATATTTCCCAGTGCTTGTAAAAGTGTGGGGTTCAGCTCTCTATTAAGACCTGATACTCAGTGATAGCAAAAGTACTGTAGTAAGAGTAAAAATACTGCTAGTCTAGTAATAATTCACTTGAGTAAAAGTAAAAGCAGTGATCATGAAAATTACTCAAGTAAGAGTAAATAAGTCAGACTGAAGTGTAGACTTTCAACAGGAAACTGCTGAGTCTTGAAATTAAATAATTGAAAATTTGCACACACTGTCACATACTGTTTAACTGGTTTACAGTCTTCTGGGATTACATTATTAATACATTATTATTTTTTACTCTGTAACAGTGGAAAAGAAATGTATGATGTCAGGAGGCAGATACACAAAAGGTACACAATAGCTTTATTATTAAAGTTTACAGACAAATCCAATATGTGAAGAAAAAACAGGGTCAGAGAAAAGGCTAAGGGCAGGCATGGTACAAATAGTATTCACTAGGCTAGGCAAGAGCAAAAATGAGGAAGCCAGAAACAAGTTCAAAACGAGAAAGATTATGACAATATATAAGGCTTGGTAATGACTGGTATGCAAACACAGAGCATTATACTTCACAATGAGTGAGTGTGATCAGTAATCAGGTGAGTTTGAATGTGTGTGCTGGGAGTTGGAGTCCGTGGCGGCCATGTTTGTAGACCATGGCAGTGGTAGTTAGACACCAATTCAGACGTTGACATGACAGGACCCAAAAAGGAGCTGGTTCTCCTTTAATGTCGAGGGGCACTGGAAGAGCGGGGGCGGGTTGCTTTCTGTGAGGAGGCCTGGTGTTAAAGGCTTTAGTCAGGAGACATGATACAACGGGGCTAGCGGGTTGTGATGTGGCAGGTCCAGTTTGTATGTGACCTTTTTCGTTCTCTGAAGAGTCTTGAATGGGCCGATGTAGTGAGGTGATAATTGTCTGCATCCTTTGGTAATGCAAAGATTTTTAGTTGACAGCCATACCCAGTTGCCTGTTACTCCTCTGCATAGATCTGCGAATTCCTTGGTTACTTGGACCATATATTCCAGGTGTTGGTGGGCCTGTTCCCATACAAACTCACTCTGCCTAAACCAGTCCTCCACTGTGGGAGAATCAGTAAGGTTGGCGTTCCACAGTAACAAAGGTGGTTAGTATCCTCATTGGAAGGGTGCTTGGTTGCTGAATTTTGGGGGAAATTTTGTGCATATTCTGCCCGGTAGGAATTGTGCCCAGTCCTCCTGACTGTTCGCAAAAAGCATCCTATCTCCTGATTGGTTCTCTCCACTTGGCCATTAGCCTGGGGATGATATCCTGACATTAAGTTCACTGAGATTCCAAGTTTCTCCATGAACCCTCCCCACAATATGTGAACTGAGCTTCCTGGTCACTCACTATGTCCTCTGGGATGCCAAAGTACCTAAGCATGATTGAAGATCAGCACTGGCATTTTGAAGGCAAATGGCAGATGAAGGGTCTTTTAAAAATGGTTGATAATCACTATGATGACCGTGTTGTTCTGCGATGAGGGGAGATCTGTAACAAAGTCGATAGCTAAGTATGACCATGGTCTCTGTGGAGTAGGTAGAGGGAGTAGTTTTCCTGCAGACAGGGTTTGAGGTACTTTGGCTTGGGCATAGATAGAACAAGAAGAGATGAACCTGTGGATAGCTTGGAGCATGTGGGGCCACCAGTATTTGCACTGTACTAGTTGATGTGTTCTGTGAGTGCCGGGGTGTCTCATAGCAGGGGAGGCGTGAGCCACCTGATCAACTTGTCATGGACATGATAGGTCACATATTTTTTTCCTATTGAGCAGTGTGTGGGAGTTCTCACCTCTGGTGTGTTTTCTGTCTCTCAACCAATGTCCCAGGTTATATACCTACAAAATGTGACTATGGAAGAATGCATTCTTCGAAGGTTTCTCTGGGGCTGGATATATACAGGAGAGGGAGCTTTGGTGTTTTTGGACCCAGGTTAATACGAGATGGTGACCTCAAACCTGGCGAAAAATTAGGGCCCAGCGTGCTTTGCGGGTATTCAGTCTCTTAGCCGACTTCATATACTCGAGGTACTTATGGACTGTGAAAATTAAGAATGGATGATTCTTCCAATGCCAGTTTCACAGCAAGGAGTTCCCCGTTGCTGATGTCTTATTTACGCTCGGCAACTTCCTGGAGAATATTGCCACTAGGTCTTTCTCCAAATCGCTGTGTGAGGATTACCCCCTTCCCTGTCTCAGAGGTATCACAAATTCTAAGAATTCTTGCTGAAGAATTCTTAGAATTTGTGATATTCAGGGGGAATTACTACTTGGGGCTTGGTTTCTGGGCTTTCTACGGTCTTCGAAGCTGAACTTGGAGACACTGGGAATGACAATGCTCAGACCAGCAGATGGTGGTCACATGGTGTTATGAAAGTTGTAGTTAGACGCCGATTCTGGCGTTAACATCACATATGAATATATATTCTGAATAAAAAAAACAAACACATTAATATGTTTTATACAAGGGGTTACTGTAGTGTAGTTAAAATTCTATCTAAAATATATAGGATGTGTGTATTTTCTGGAGGTAGGGGTAGCCACTGAGACAGCTCAGGCAGTGCACACATGGGGAACATGGCGTTCCTTGAAGCTTGTGCAAGAGTGTGGCTCTCAGAATTTAAAATATCAAAACATGGCATTCATCATTTATTGTATCTTTTAGTTTGTCTGCTAGCAGCTGCATGGAAATGAGAGAGGATGGGCTGAATGGGTTGTAGCTCTCTGCCAGGCAGTGTGGTATGAATTATCACTGACTGGTTCTTCTGTTGCAGATCATAGTCTCTTTCTGTTGTGCAAATGTGAATTGGCTGTTGTTCTGCTACAGTGCACCTTTTTTCTTTCCTTTACATGTAGGCAAGTTATCATCGAGCCTGATTTGCTAAACCGTGTCTTCATGGCTAAATGATCTCCCGCCGTCTTACCACTCTTTGATTCCTTATGTGTGCTGGCCACCAGTGATTGTGTGGTTAATGATTGTGGCTGGAGAAACAAAAACAAACCCAAATTGATAATGAATTTCAGACTCAACATGGAGACCATCAAAAAGCCATCCAGAGAGGAAATACCCATTACGTGGTCGTTAGCTTAAAAATCTCTGGCTTAGCTAAATGTACACAGAACCTTTCACAACTGATATGACAAGTTGTAATACCTCTTTTGAGCTTTCTCTGTTTCTGTTTTTCAACATCTCAGGACTGAATAGAGGAGTAGACTAATTACTGTATATACATACTGTATGTGTACATACAGATCAGCCATAACATTTAAAGCAGTGACAGGTGAAGTGAATAACATTGCTATAACATTAATATTGTTATAATGGCACGGGATATATTAGGCAGCAAGTGAAAAGTCAGTTCTCGAAGCCGATGTGTTGGAAGCAGGAAAAATGAGCAAGTGTAAGGATCTGAGCAACTTTGACAAGGGCCAAATTGTGATGGCTAGATGACAGGGTCAGGGCATCTCCAAAACGGCAGGTCTTGTGGGGTGTTCCCAGTATGCAGTGGTTAGTACCTAACAAAAGTGGTCCAAGAAAGGACAACCAGTGAACCAGAGACAGGGTCATGTGCGCCCAAGGCTCATTGATGCGCATGGGGAGTGAAGGCTAGCCTGTCCGGTCTGACCCCACAGAAGAGCTACTGTAGCACAAATTGTTCAAAAAGTTAATGCTGTCTATGATAGAAAAGAGTCAGAACACAGTGCATCTGAGCTTGTGGCATATGGGGCTGCATAGCCACAGACTGGTCAGAGTGCCCAAGCTGACCCCCGTACACTGCAGAAAGTGCCTACAATGGGCATGTGAGCATCAGAACTGGACCATGGAGCAATGGAAGAAGGTGGCCTGGTCTGATGAATTACATTTTCTTTTATATGATGTGGAGGGCTAGGTGCGTGTGCGTCACTTACCTGGGGAAGAGATGGCACCAGGATGCACTATGGGAAGAAGACAAACCAGTGGAGGCAGAGTGCGCTGGGCAATGTTCTGCTGGGAAACCTTGGGTCCTGGAATTCATGTGGATGTTACTTTGACACATACCACCTACCTAAATGTTGTTGCAGACCAAGTACACCCCTTCATGTCAACAGTATTCTCTGATGGCAGTGGTATCTTTCAGCAGGATCATGTGCCCTGCCACACTGGAAAAAATGTTCAGGAATGGTTTGCAGAACACAACAAAGACTTCAAGGTGTTGACTTGGCCTCCAAATTCCCCAGATTTCAATCTGATATCAGTGGGATATGCTTGACAAACAAGTCTGATCCATGGAGGCCCCACCTTGCAACTTCCAGGACTTAAAGAATCTGCACACCTTTGAAGGGCTTGTGGAGTCCATGCCTCAAAGGGTCAGAGCCTTAACATATATATATATATATATATATATATATATATATATATATATATATATATATATATATATATATATATATATATATATATATATATGTATGTTTCAGTTATGACAATTCTCGGAATTAATTTAACAACATTTATTGATGGTAATGAAGTGTAGGTAGGTTTGGTCTTGGTGGACTAGATCTGCTACGCTGCTGCTGCTGCCGTATGAGCACTTGCTCTGTTAGACATGCTCAGACGTAGAGATAAGAGAACCATGCTGCTGCTGCAAAACCGTACCATAGGAAGAACCCCCTGTAGCACATGTAGACATGCCCAGCAAGTTAGTTGGGATAATAAAGAGTTACATAGATGGAGAAGCATGGACGATAGGCTGCGGCGCCAGCATCAAGGGAACCAATCAGCGAGCAGATAGAGTTTCATGGCAGAACTAGACATTATATATATATATATATATATATATATATATATATATATACATACACTCATACATACACTCTGTTGTACAGTATTCTTAAATGGATACGGATATCTCTGTGAGTGAAAGAGGCTCTATCTGATGTGACTATGGCTTTAGGGAAGCACTCCATCTAAGTGAAAATTAGATTTCTACATCACTGACAGTGATTTTCAGTTGTTAGGGAGAAAAAAAAACATTCCCCATTACATCCATTCCATGGCTGTTAGTATGCTTAGCTCTTCACCATAAATTGGGGAGTTTATATATCTGAATGTTTTGGGGAAAGGGGATAAAAAACAAAATGGAGAAAAAAGTCTGACCATTTTACTAACACTTTTAAAACAACATATGAAATTTCAGCAGTTCAACAGTCAGCTTGTCGTTTTTATTTGCCTTCTCAAATAGTTCCAGCATACAGCTTTCAAGATGGTGCCAAATATGAATGGGTGATGGCTGAAAAGCTTAGTTTCTGGCTTGGATTTGCACTCTTATTATCATTACCGCAAACTGTAATTCACATGTCACTCATGGCCACATCAGCACAGGGGCTGACTTGGCATGCCGGCAATGAGCTTTTCTGAATGCTTCCAGGCCTTCATCTAGTTTCCATCATATATACAGGACAGGGCTGAGCAACATAATAAGAGACAGGGAAAGAGAGAGAGAGAAAAGACAGAGGTAAGCATGGCAGTACAGGGATGTGTCTGCAAGGAAAGAGAGTGATTTGTAATAATTGCAAAAGATGAATGTGAACTTTCTCATCTCTCATCTCATCTGCAAAAATAGGCATTATTCTGTTTCATAATTGTCATAGGTCCTGGCATCCATAAGAAAATTGTTTCCTCTATTTTTCTTTCTCCCACAGTTGCCAACTTATATTCGACTAAACAAAATTATTTGGTATTAAGGAAGGCACTTTTAGGCTTTGATAAGTTTACAGTGGTTTAATGAAACCATTTCAACAAGATATGGTAGATTATCAGTTCCTTAAAAGCAAGGGGAAATTCTTATAACCCCTCTGCTGATAATCTTTTGTGAAAAACTCCCATTTTTTAGAACTATGTTCATATACCAGAAGTTTTCTTCTTGCTTACTTTTTTTTTTTAACTGGAGACATTTTTCAAACTCCAGAGACGCTATAATTTAAGCTTACCCAAAGCAGGAACTCAAAGACAACATGCTATTTCAATCAAAGACAGTGCCAGTCCCATCACATTGGCTGCCAGCATGTGGTTTCACTTCATGATACTTTAATTCCTCATGGTTCCTTTCCTTTATCAGGGCCACGCAAAAATGATTTATTAGAGAGGTCCAGCTTATATTTTTAGGAAAAGATCCCTCTGTCACTGTTAATAAAGCTGTCTGTTCTGGAGTGTGGTAGAAGTCTCCTTGGAAAATGTATCTTTTCACAAAGGCCTCTTTATAGGATCAATGTTAGAACCAAACAATGGGATGAAAGCTTCAGACTCAGGCTAAAAATAGATACTTTGGTTGTAAAATGATTTTTGAAGGATGCCTGGGACCTCCACAAACTATGGAAACAATCACCCTGCATGCTGCCAATTGGAAAAAGTCCATCTATTACAGCTTTCAGCAAACATTTAGTTCAGGTTTGACAAATGTCCTTATTACCTTTGTTTATTTATTATTTGAATTAATATCCATCCTCCAATGGCACACTGCAGAGCATTTTATAGAGGTTAAATTAGGCAGACTGCAGCCTTTTATTACAAAATCTCGGAGCTGTTGGGGAGCCTGGTATGTTTATAGGACCAAGTTCCTGTGATGATAGATGGAGAAATATGAGCACATGGTCTTGCTGTGTTTTGACGAATCGCTCCCCAGTGATGGAAGCCACAGATCCAGAAAAATGATTATAGTGCTTATAAATATAACCTTGAAGACACAGTGACAATACACAATGCATCGTTGTGACACTGTAATTACCAAAACAATAACTGGATCACAGAGGAAATTAGGATAGTGGAAGCCATTTAAAACATAAAAATTCCTCCTACACATGGGAAAAAAACACGAAAGACATGCTTGAATTAAATGATCAGCCTATGAGTAACTATCGTACTTCTGCATACAACCGTTCAATATGTTCCACTTGCAGATATTAATACAGCCACTAAAATAACAGACTCTAACAGATCACCCATCACTTCTCATGCATCACCACAGGAGTTGTTTATTTTCTGTCTTGCAAGAGATTGTCAGTGGTGAGACAATTCAACAGTGATGAGAATACCATTAATGACATCTCTGTGTGGATTGCTAGTTGTTGTTGTACTACCTCCTACAACCTCAGAAACACTTTGTGTGCACAACTGATGAAAGACATTTGTCTGAAAGTTACTTCCAGGATTCTCCTTCAGGCATATAAAATATATTTTATGCACTTTACCTAGTTTTCAGGAACAATGCAACTGCTTATACCATTTAGCAGATAGTGTATTGACAGAGGCTGTACAGCACCAGCTTTATTCTGACACAATTCCTAAGCGACTGCAGACTAAACGTGTTTTCAGTTTTGCCAAACATCTTCACATGGATTTATCAAACATAATCAAATGGATTTATCTTCTTCTACAGCCCAAAGACAGCACAAGTTTTGTCCATGACAATGTCTTTTCCAAGATATTAAATGACAAGAACCACCTGAGTTCTGTGGATGCTCTGTCCTTTTTTTCTACCCTACCCCAAAACCCACTGCCACTTTGCCTAGCCAGATTTCCTAACATGCTCACTTTAGTAGACCTAGTTATGTATAAAATATTTTTGTATTGTTAAAAATGAATTTGCCAAATGAAAGCAATTAAAAATGACATATATGTGTATAACCATCATTCTGAACAAAACCTTCATTTGTACAAAACAACAAACTCTATTTTAGTTTTAGTTGAAAATGGGGTAGTGTGTGAATGATGCAGTGGGGAATGGGTGTAATTTAAAGCATTTTATTAATATCACATGAATACTATTTAACTGAATTTCAGTAATTGTATAAAATGCAACATTTACTTTAAAAACATTTTAAAAATATTCTATCTGTACTGTGCGTGTGTGTGTGTGTAAGAGAGAGAGAGAGAGAGAGAGAGAGGGAGGGAGAGTAATAAGAAAGTAGGTAGATCTACTTGGCTTTTATATGTTGCACTGTTCATATGCAGTCTTGACACAAGTCCAAAGATGAGTGTATGTGCGGTGTGAGTGTGTGTGACGGAGGGAGTGAGAGAAGAACTGCAAAATATGAAGAACTGCAAAAACCCCAAAAGAACCAAAAGGTTTCCTTTTGGTTATTGAGGTTAAGGTTTTGGTAAGATTTAGATGTAGAAAAGCATTAATTAGTTTAATTAGGTGTGTGTGTGCATGTGTGTGTGTGTGTGTGGGAAGTCAAGTTTGTTTTGGTTATATTATCTGTTTCCTCTCTTTCTCTTTTCTACCCCTCTCACCTCTCCTCTTTTTGTCCTGTCAGCAACACATAATAATTTAATTATCCAATAAAAAAGCATATCTATCAGCATGGACCATCTAAACCATCTAAAAGAGTTCTAATTTGGATACTAGTTGGAACATTTCCTGAGCAGGAATTAACAAGGATTTAGTGCTTTTACCCACACATACACACTCACTCACACACACACTCTCTTCAAGCACAGTGATTTTCTCTTTCTGAACTTTGGTGATTTTCTCTTTCTGAGAGAGGCAGCATCGAAGATGTCATCAATTTTGGCGGCCTTTGCTACTCTTCTCTGGTTGCATATCATCGGGGATCACTTTCCAAACTCTTTAAAGATGGGTGGTGTGCCTCTGTCTCCTGAGACTCAAAGACAAATCACCCTCCAACATCAAATGCAGACGGGTTTAATGGGTCATCATGTACTCAGGTATCAGAGATGTGAAATGAGACAGAGAAAAATGCATGCTTCAGGCATAAACCTCACCGATCAAGTTTCAACCAACTGCAGGATCAACTAAATGAGCACAAATAAAAACAGCTATGTAGCTCTTTGGTGGAGACGCCATCTTTCCAAGGACTGGAAAGAGTTAGAGGGGTCAGGACCTCTGGTTGAGGTTCGCTGTTTTGAGCCTTGTAGTCGACAGGTGGGACACACAACCGCGCATACACATACATTTCACAGCACCAAAACATCTTTGATTGATCTACGAGGAGGAAACAAATGATTTAAGCTCCCAACATGTTTTCATCATCAATCAGAGTAAATATATGCTTAATAGAAGTAAGAACAAAGCCTGGCAACTTCGGCTGAAACAAATGAAACTATACTGTATATGGTAAGAGGACAAATTAAAAAAAAACTTTACTGATAAAGCACTTTTTAAATAACAGAGACAAAGTGCTATGAAAAGTATTAAAATACAATACAAATAAAACTAAAACAACAAAATACAATAGTTTAAAAGAAAACTCAGGTTTTAAAAAATAGTCCCTTCCTAGAGTGATACAAAACAAATAGGATTTAAGACCATTTCAAAACATGTTCGGTGATTTATGGCACAGATGGACAGAAACGAAAGAGAAATGGAAGGGGGTGAAAAAAGACAATCTTACAAATTGCTTGTTATATATATACTATTAGATGAACCCCACATTAAAATAACCTACGAAATTACCACTTCAAGTGCATGAGCAGTATGTTTTACTGAACCAGTAGTATTGCAACATATCCGATATTCAGCATTCAGCCTCAAGCCTTCTAAAGCCCTGGAAATATCCTACTAGCACCACTGGACTTGCAATCAAAGTGTGCCATTTATAATAGTGTCTGAGCTCAGCCCTTGCCCCCAAATTGAGAGTTACTCATAATTTGTCCCCAGTTGGTTGGCTTTCTACAGCAAGTCCGTCGAATCATTGTCTGCACAACTTGTACCGTGAACCTGAAAGCGATGAAACCAGACTCAGAAAGGCTGAGGGTCTGGAAGTGATTTCACTCAATTGCAACGCCGATGAATTGGCTCCAGCAGCGTAAAGTCAACATGGTTGCATGTTGGCCACGCCACAGTCTTCGTGCAGTGGTCTGGAGCAGCTCGGTGATGAAGTAATTTCCCTTGAGCTTTGCACTTCGAAAACGTAAAGGCCATCCTTCTTGGATTCTGCAAACTTTCCTGTCCCTTTCCTTTTTTTCCCCGCTTTTTGCTTGGTCTCTCTGTTTGTCTTGAGCCGTCCTTTATGGCTTACACATGCCTGCCTATATGCTACAGTGGACATGAAGTCTCAAATCCACAACATGGTAATTCTTTTCCCAAAAGGCTGCAATAAGACAAATGTGTATGAGTAGTACAAATGTATATTGGTCTGTGTTCACACTTCAACACCCTCTGAAATATTTATTTCCTCTTTTGCTGTTTCTTCAAAAGTCAGCTGTGGATCACGTAATGCAGCCATCTGTGGCTTCTGTAAGTCATTATCAGAGATGGGTGCTGATGGGAGGATGCTTTGCTTGGCAAGCTTGGTGCTCTGTGGCTGCATTTGAGGCTTCTCAGGGCTCAGAGAGCTCCCCTTTCAGCCCCTTCCACACACATCAACACGTTTGTTCCCTTCTGACTCTTACAACCTCCTTCATTCAGCATAGCTCATTTGTTGATTTTAAATTAAATACAGGAATAATTTAACTTACAGGTGTTGATATGCCTGTCAATTTCTGTCTCCGGCACACTGAAAGCTTTTGCTGTGTTCTAAGATTTCATAGAGTTGTTTTTTTTATACAACTTATCAAGAGCGGCCAGTAAATATTTGTTGTGATTAATAACTCTTCTGATATCTGTTTTGTTAATCCTAATTTTAAAAATATAGGCAGTATCTTCTCCAGCTACCGTTATTGTACAAAACAGCCTCACTAAGGAATCATTACAGGATCACTAAGGAAACATTATGTATGTTTTGAGAAATTTCTTCCATTCGAATTTGATATTTAAGACACTGCACTATAATTCAACTTGCCCGGGGCAAAGTGAGCATGATTTTATTGTGGCAATCATACAGCTCATGATATGACACTCAAGACGTCCACTCTAGTAAAACTGGCTGGCCCTGAAGTCTGCAGAGGTCTATAAAGACCCTGAGGTTACAGAAAATGGCATGCAAAGTTGCTCTGCATAAACCACATGCTCCAAGTTCCAGTCTTCCTCTATGAATTGAATGGTTCATTGAGAGGTTTATGGCAAATGTAAATGAACGATGAAAAGGTTAATTTATGTCTGACCACACACACATGTAAATGTACACACACACACACACACACACACAAACTTACAATAACCTGGTTGCACAAGTGTGCACACCCCTTAACTAATATTTTGTTTTTTTAAAGAACTTTTTGCTTGTAATATAACACCGTGTTTTTTGGGTAAGAGTCTACCAGCTTAGCACATCCTGATTTGGCAATTTTAGTCCACTCTTCCTTGCAAACATAATCCAGATCTATCAAATTACGAGGTGCTTTCTTGTGCACAACCCTCTTCAAGTTATTCCACAGGTTTTTAATAGGATTTAGATCTGGGATGTGACTGGGCAATTCCAAAACTTTGATCTTCTTTTTCTGAAGCCATTCGTCTGTTGATTAGGATTTGTTCTTTGCGTTGTTATCATGCTAGAAGGTGAAATTCTTCTTCATCTTCAGCTGTCTAGCAGAGGCCTGCACATTTTGTGCTAGAATAGACTGGTACTTGGAGTTATCCATTATTTCTATCTTGACTAGAGCCCCAGTCCCAGATGAAGAGAAGCAGCCCTGTAGCATGATGCTGCCACCATCATGCTTCACTCTTTGGTGTTCATTGGTTCATAAGCTGTCTTGTTTTTGTGCCAAACCTATCTTATAGAATTCTGCCCCAAAAGTTCTACCTTGACTCATCAGATCATAATTATTGTAGATGTGTTAAATGTAGTGAGTATATACAGAAACTGTTTCTCTGGAAATTCTGTGGTATATATGGGACTCATCACAAATAATGATGAGGTGGCATACAGAGATGAAGTGCAACAACTTGAAGACTGGTGCGAGGATAGTAGCCTTGTCTTAAATGTCTGCAAAACAAAAGAAATGGTGGTGGACTTTAGGAGGAAACAATCAGGAATGACCAGCGAGTCACAGGCACCAGCCTTCCTAATATTTATAACATCTATACGGACCAGTGAGCAAGGAAGGTCCAAAGCATCTGGGCAGACTCCACTCACACAAACTGTTCACCTTGCTCCCCTCAGGGAAAAGACTGCGCAGCATTCGAGGCAAATCCTCGAGACTCATGAATAACTTCAATCCACAACCTATAAGATTTCTAAAGATTTCTAAACAGGTCCTCCTAAACACTGTATTTGCACACACACACGCATATATATATATATATATATATATATATATATATATATATTTATATATATATATATATATATATATATATATATATATATATATATATATATATATATACAGTCAGGTCCATAAATATTGGGACAGTGACACAGTTTTGGTAATTTTGCCTCTGTACACCACCACAGTGGATTTGAAATGAAGCAGTCAAGATGTGACTGAAGCATAGACTTTCAGCTTTAATTCAAGGGGTTTAACAAAAATATTGCATTAACCGTTTAGGAATTACAGCCATTTTTTACAGAGTTCCTCCATTTTCACAGGCTCAAAAGTAATGGGACAAACTAATATAATCATAAATATTAGGATTATTTTTATTACTTGGAGGTAAATACTTTGCAGTCAATGACTACCTGAAGTCTGGACCCCATGAACATCACCAAATGCTGAGTTTATTCCCTTGAGATGATTTGCCAGGTCTTTACTGCAGCCATCTTCAGTTGCTGCTTGTTTGTGGGTCTTTCTGCCTTCAGATTTGTCTTCAGTAAGTGAAAAGCAGCTCAGTTGGGTTGAGGTCAGGTGACTGACTCGGCCATTTAAGAACATTTAATTTCCAAGTTCTTGGGCTGCTTTCACAGTATGTTTTGGGTTGTTATCCATCTGTACTGTGAAGCGCTGTCCTATCAGTTTTGCAGCATTTGAATGAATCTGAGCAGAAAGTATAGCTCTGTACACTTCAGAATTCATCCTGCTACTTCTATCAACAGTCACATTATCAATAAACCCCAGTGACCCAGTTCCATTGGCAGCCAAACATGCCCATGCCATAACACTGCCTCCACATGTTTGACGGATGATGTGGTATGCTTTGGATCAAGAGCCCTTCCTTTCCTTCTCCATGCTTTTCTCTTCCCATCATTCTGGTACAAGTTAATCTTGCATCAGAACTGGTCAGGCTTTTTTTAGAGGTTTTTTATCAAAGTCTAATCTGGCCTTTGTGTTCTTGAGTGTTACCAGCGGTTTGCATCTTGAGGTAAACCGTCTGTATTTACATTCATGAAGGTGGCTCTTGATTGTAGACTTTGACAATGATAGGCCTACCTCCTCCAGAGTGTTCCTGACTTGGCTAGATGTTGTGAAGGGGTTGTTCTTCAGTAAGAAAAGAATTCTGCAATCATCCACTTTAGTTGTTTTCTGTGGTCTCCCAGGCCTTTTGGTGTTGCTGAGCTCGCCAGTGCATTCCTTCTTTTTAAGAATGTACCAAATTGTTGATTTGGCCCTCCTAAAGTTTCTGCTATCTCTCTGATAGGTCTGTTTTGGTTTTTCAGCCTAATGATGGCCTCCTTCACTTGCATCAACACCTCTTTGGACGGCATATTGAGAGTGCCCATGAACAGCTACCAAATGCAAATTCAACACTTGGAATCAGCTCCAGACCTCCTTATCTCCTTAATTTATCATGATATAAGGAGGAAACAGGCCACAGCTGGCCATGAAACTGCTTATCAGTCAGTTGTCCCATTACTTTTGAGCCTGTGAAAATGGAGGAACTCTGTAAAAAATGGCTGTAATTCCTAAACGGTTAATGCAATATTTTTGTTAAACCCCTTGAATTAAAGCTGAAAGTCTATGCTTCAGTCACATCTTGACTGCTTCATTTCAAATCCACTGTGGTGGTGTACAGAGGCAAAATTACCAAAACTGTGTCACTGTCCCAATATTTATGGACCTGACTGTATATGCATAGTAAAGATGCCTTCAGAAATAATGAAATTAAATGTTTCTACATTAAAAAGAAATACTATAAAGAGCAGTAAACAGTAATAAATGAGCCAAAGTCAATATTTGGTGTGATGATCCTTTGCTTTAAAAAGCAGCCTTCATTATGATTTTTTGTCTGAAAAGTGTCTCTTATGTAATATGCTGCTTTCTTTACTGACATACAAACATTTTTTGGTAACATTTAATTTTGTGCTGGAAAACTAATGTTTGGAAATCGAAAATGTTTTTGTATTGAATCAATAATGTAGAAGTCATAAAATAAATATAAATAAATAAATCTATAACAAAGTTTGTACTAAAAAAAATAGGGTGCCTAAGACTTTTGCACAGTACTGTATATACATATATACATATATATATATATATATATATATATATATATATATATATATGTGTGTGTGTGTGTGTGTGAGTGTGTGTGTGTGTGTGTAACTGGTGTTGTCTGCGTTGTGTGATTTTCTTTTTTGGTGTAATAAACAGACGGGCATCAGCTGATGGTTCGACTCTTCTTTAATCTGATAAAAGATAACAGTCTTTACGATGTGAATTTGCCCTTTGTTGTTTCTGTTTCTCTCCCATGCAGAGACAGTGCAGAAAGGGGCAAGAGGAGAACAGGGATAAAACTTTCAAGCAATAAAATTAATTTAACAGTGACAAAACAGCATACCTGATAAAAGATATGCTGAATGCAATGAGCACGTGCTTTGAGTTCATGAAGTACAGAAAATTGACAAAACTTGGTGAAAATATGAAAATCAAATATACATGAAAAAAATGCCACACATAATTTAGATGAGAAATGTAAGTACAAAAGTGATTTAAAAGACAAAGATGTAACTGGATTAATCAGAGCTCATGAAAAACCCACCTCTCCCATGCAGAGACAGTGCAGAAAGGGAAGAGGAGGGGCAAAGACAGGAAATTAAGGCCAACACTGCAGTCAGAAAGTTAAAGGGGAAGATGCACACATACAGACAGGCATATCAAGTACACATTTGAACATTTTTGTGTAATTCTATATATACGAACATAATACATTCCATACCTGTTACATATATATATATATATATATATATATATATATATATATATATATATATATACGTATGTATATGTATAAAGGGTCTCCCAAAAGTCTCCATACATAGGGAAACACTTTTTAGCACAATGTAACTTTATTTACAAACCATCCTCTACATGATTGCCATTTCTTCATAAACACACACTGAATCGTCTCTCCCACTCATGATGAACTCGTGTTAACACATCTGGTATCATGCATGAGAATGATTTCAATACATTCTTCTTTTGTCAAAGGCATTCTTAAAGGCTATCTGAAAAAAAAAAAAAAAAAATATATATATATATATATATATATATATATATATATATATATATATATATATATATATGAGGTCTTAGTAAGTGAGGTCTTAGTAACAATTTTTGCCTATGACTTATCTGAACATAAAATAAATGCTGCTAAGGGTTAGGATTAACTATTGTTAATCTGTACCAATTTATGTGATGTCCCTATATACCTTAATTCAGTATGAAATATTTTGGAAGACATTTTGCTAAAGTGTTAATTTCCAGTATGTATGGAAAATGTTTCTGACACCCCGTATAAATATATAATTATATAAATATATATATATATATATATATATATATATATATATTTATACGTACACACACACATGTATTGTATGTAATAATGTCTGTAATAGCACCCTGACTCAGGAGAAACTGTATTTTGTTCGATCCTCAGTTTTGTGTTGCATTAGAATGACAATAAACTTATTTATTACTTACTGCTTTCTCTCTCTCTCTCTCTCTCTCTCTCTCTCTCTTTCTTTCTCTCTCTCTCTCACACACACACACAAAGCCAAATCATATGTCATTTTTTTCTACCTCAAGCTTTCTGGGGTCAGCTTCATGTTTGATGCTGACCATACTCCCTTAAATGTGGTTCCATGAATTAAGTCATTTTATTTCTATTAAGCAGCTCCAAAGTGAGGTCTTAGTAACAATTTTTGCCTATGACTTATCTGAACATAAAATAAATGCTGCTAAGGGTTAGGATTAACTATTGTTAATCTGGACCAATTTATGTGATGTCCCTATATACCTTAATTCAGTCATAGCATAGACTTAATAAACCTTAAAACTGCAATGCACACAATTTTTTTAAAGAAAAAAAAACATAAATTGTGTTCCTTATGAGTCACTCTGGCAATCCTACCTTATAAAGATATACAGAGCCATGGTAGCCAACTACAGTCAGCTAGTTAGCTAAAAGATAGGCTGGAGAACAAAAATTGGATTGGATAATCCACAAAAAGCACAGTAATAAAAAAATACACACACCTAGTCTTACAGATCGCTAAAGTTTGATAGCTCATTACTATTGACCTGCAGGCAGTGGGTAAACTCACACTATTGCCCCAAGCTAACAGAGTACTGAAACGTCCGAGCAAAGCAACCCTTTTCCCCTGCAGTAAGAACTTTTGTTTGAGTTAGCTTGTTTACATTAGCTTGCAAGCTTGCTCTGTCAAGAGAACAAGGCAGCTAAGTTTTTATTCTCATAATGTTCCTGGAATACTGACAAAATGATAACTGCTCAGATAATTACATCTTTATTGTCATTAATGTGTTACTGTACAAAATCATAAAGTTTGTGGACACCTGACAATCACACCCATATGTGCTTTTTGAACATCCCATTTCAGATGTAGTCCCCTTTTGCTTTTATAATAACCTCCACTCTTCTGGGAAGGCTTTCCACTAGATTTTAGAATGTGGCTGTGGGGATTTGCCCATTCAACTACAAGAGCATTAGCTGGTAGTGAGGTCAGGCAGTGATGTCAGGTGAGAAGACTTGGGGTGTACTCTGTGTTCCAATTCATCCCAAAGGTGTTCAGTGGGGTTGAGGTCAGGGGTCCACTCAACCTCTTCTACTCCAACCTTAGCAAATCATGTATTCATGGAGCTCGCTTTGAGCATAGGGGCATTGTCATGCTGGAAAATATTTGGGCCTCTTAGTTCCAAGACGAATTGTAATGCTACAGCATACAAAGACATTCAAGACAATTATGTCCTTCCAACTTGGTGGCAACAGTTTGGGGAAGACCCACATATGGGTGTGATGGTCAGGTGTCCACATACATTTGGCCATATAGTGTATATGCTCCAATTAACAGGGGAGAGAGTAATATCATCCCTTCCACCCAGAGAGCACAGCTTTTGTTTTGCTTTCTTCAATTCCGCGAATGGCTATGGCTAGGGTGAATGCTTTTTCATTTGCACAACTAGGCCATTACCTGGCTTTTTAAAGTAGATTCAGTGACAAAAAAAATGAAGTGACCTTTTGAAAGAAACTGAGCCCTTGCATGATGGATGAAATGACTGAATGGTGATGGAGTGTAATCACTGCCTGGCCAGCATCAAATGTACCTGAGTGTCTGTATCTGAGTCATGAAGGCTGCTGAGGATACACTAAGCCTCTCAAACTCTCTTTAGCTGCGATTACTCATTTTAGAAGCTGTTATTCAGCTATGATTCAAGGTTTATTTGCCATATGCAGACTGCAGTTAGTCTGGGGATGGTCTTGTATGTTGCAGCTATTCTGAAACTTATGATCCTTGGCTACATATCCCTGTGTGGTTTTGGTCTGGCATTTCCACCATAGTGATATTTAGCGAGATTACTGTATCAATAATGGACAGTCTAATTGGAATTGTGAAAATTCATAATGGACAGTTAATGCTGTGAGCTTGTGATTGCAAGGATTCCTAGGACTGCCAGGGAGCCACTGAGGTTCTCATGTACATGGCCCTTGCCTCTTAACTGCTTGGGCTGCATGGTCTTTCAGTTGCAAATTGCTTTGAATAAAAATGTCTGCCAAATAAACAGAAGCTTTGACACTACACATGGAACTTGAAAACAAGAGAAGATGGCTGATCCTCCACTGCAACATCTTGCAATATTGTCAATTTGCTAATTTATCCAAATGGTGAAATAAATAACATGCTGCCAGATTGAAGCTGAGAAAATCAACAATGAGCATGTTGGCAGTATAGCTGGACTTGTCAAGAAGATTTCTCTTTCTGTACCACAAACAATGGGTGTTATATGCATTTAGTAATAATTTGTTTAGATTGTACTAGCTGTATCAATATTAAAATGGTTTCTGGTAATACACTTGCTCACTGATTAAAAAAAAAAGATCTTGTTGTGGACAGACCTGGAAAAAGTCAACACTGGTTGTTATGCCTGATGAAAATTCCATCAGTGTTTCATCATTAGACATTTAAGATCTAATCAGAAATATTTGGAGAGCGTTTCAGTGTCAGAATACCATCTGTGAATGATTGGAAAGCTAACACCTCAGCCTTTTGTTCTTGAGAGTTGATTCATTGGTCCCTTCCATATGATTCCCTCGGGGTGGATAGACTTTTCTGAGCTGCATGAGCTCATCCAACATTCTGTGAAGCAACACACACAACAACTCACCACATCTCACGGCATATTATTTTGACTGAAAAGCTCATGGATCTTACTGTCCAGCTATAGTACATTTCTGAATAAGACTGATTCGAGTGCCTATGCTACTACACCACATTTTTTTCCACTATACTTAGCAGGTCCAAGAAGAGTGGCATCTGTCATAAGTGATGACTATTCTTACATTCCAAAACAAAAACCAAATAAATAATGTGATTATGAGACCACAGGAAGTTATAGAATACATTCTGGGTGCAGATACGTGAAATGAGAAACCTGTGTGAAGTTTCTGAAATGTGTCAGATGAGTCAGTGTATTAGTGTAACAACAAAGATGGGAAATATTTTGACAAAATATTTCCAGTCTTCAGAAGCTTGAAAATTTCCTGATTATGTGCCTTGAGCTCTCCTCAGGGAAGAACTTGGAGTTATTATAGAGATGCACACAATCACAGATGTACACACAGACTGAGAAGACAAACTGCAAATGATATCTGAAGTATCAATCTACTAGCAGCTAGCATGATCTGATTATACGTCAATGTCCTCAGACAGAAAAATGTGTGGAGTACTGTGTCTTTTGAAATTGATACATGCACAAGTATAGCCATTTTTCTTTCTTGTCTTCACTTGTCTTTTGGGGAATCATTGCCTTGCGTCTCAGAGATCTATTCATTTGTTCTTTCTTGGGAATGCACAATATCAAACACAAGTCATCTCCAAATCTTAGAAGAATTCATGGTAAGCTTAACACTTCAATCGTGACCTTTTTATATTTATATATTTCATATGGTGTCTGTTTCCACATTTCCTTTTTCCCTGATGTTGTAAGAGTGCTTTTGTGGACTTTGGGTTTATCTTTTCTGCAGAGCTAGAAAACAATCAACAATTGCTTGTTAGTGTGTTTCTTATTGCCATTTTTAAACATATCTTCAGTTTCAGTAGGTGGATGCAGAGCTGAAAAGGCAATTTACAAGATATTTGGACTACTTTCGGTTGCAAGTCTGGCCTGTTGGGGCAGGAAAGTATCCATTCCAATTGGGAAGACACTGTTCTCATTTCTTGTAACATAGCTCGTGATCTTCTTATGGCAGGCCTAGTTACTCAGTGACAATACAGAGTTGGGGCCAGGCAGCAGACGAAAAGGCTAAACTAAACTGCTACCGGCCTTGTGGCATCACATAAAAAAATGCAGAAAATCTCTGAAGTTTATTCTGATTAGTGTAGTCTAATTAACATTAAATTAGATCATTCTAAATTTACGGCCAGCACCTCATACCAAAGTAGGACTGCTAAATATTAGATCTCTTAGATTTAAAGCACACATTTTAAATAAAACTACAACTGCTCAAGGAATTAATGTACTTTGTTTAACAGAAACTTCAATAAGACCAAATTAGTATGTAGTTTTAAATGAAACTAGCCGTCCTAGACACAGCTATCTATACCACCCTTATCTAATTGGATGAGAGGCATTGCAACTATTTATAACAATACTGCAGATCAGTCTGAAATTATCTCTTATCACTACCTCATGTCATTTAAAATCTAGCATCTATCAGTCATAATATACATACTTTAACTTGGTACCACAACAAATGTACAATCATGTCACGTAGTGTGCCTTGCTTTATTGAAAATCTCCCAGATTTATGAACTTTGATAGGGTTTTATTGTCCAAAGTGACTTACAACTGAGACAGTATACAATTGAGCAGTTGAGGGCTAAGGGCCCAATAGTGGCAGCTTGATGATACTGGGATTTGAATTTACTACCTTCTGTTTAGTAGCCCAGCAGCCCCAAGCCTTAAACTCTGAATTCCCACTTCTCTCAGGGTTGCCCTCTGACCCTACAGAACTTGATGAACTGACAAATTGAGTTAACATTTCACTTCATGCTTGATAATGTTTCCCCATTTAAAGGAAAAAATAATTATGGGGGAAAGGTTAGCACCCTGTTATAATGTTCACTACTCACATGTTAGAACATAAATGACATCAAACTATATTCCACATTTCATGGTAAGAGAGGCTTCCTAACTACAGAAAGGCTCTTAGATCTGCTGCTAAATCAGCTTATCTCTCCACCCTGATAGAAGACAACAAAGTAATCCTAGATTCTTATTTAATACAGTAGCGAAGTTAACTAGGAATAAGATCACCACCAAAGCACAAATACTGACCATATGTAGTAGTAACAACTTTATTTTTTTTTTTTAATGACAAAATTGAAAACAGACAGAAGATTCAAAGTATTAACTTGTAGAGACCAGTATGACCACATCTGTATAGCAATTAGAATCCTTCACCCCAATCCAACAGAATTAATTTCACTGATTTCCTCATTAAAATCAGCTTGTGTACTAGATCTGTTACCTATGATATTTTTTAAACAGATATTACCAGATGGAATTGAACCTGACCATTCTGCTCTGACCTCATCATCGTCATCAACAAGGCATTTCCATCTGCAGAACTGCTGCTCACAGGATGTTTTTGGACAATTCTGGATAAATTCCATAAACTGTTGTGCGTGAAAATCCCAAGATATCAACAGTTTCTAAAATACTCAAACCAGCTGGTACAACCATCCGGCACAACCATGCCACAAGCACTGAGATCACATTTTTTCCATTCTGAAGTTTGATGTGAACATTAACTGAAGCTCTTGACCTCTATCTGCATTTTATGCATTGCAATGCTACCACGTGATTGGCTGATTGGAAAATTGATGAATGAAATATCTTCCAAACTGTTGCTGAGGTCCTGTCACACTAATTACCTACATCTAAATGTCTACAAAACAATAGTACCTCTGCTGGTGAAATTCCACCACTGCATTATTAAGAGCATTCTCACGTTTGGCATCACTGTGTGGTTTGTCAGCACCACTGCCAGGGTGAAGAGGGCACTGCAGAGAACTGTGTAATCAGTGCAGAGGATAATAGGCTGTATGAGGATAATAAGCTGTATGAGGATTGCTGCCACAGGATAATACAGGACATCATCAATGACACTAATCACACCAGATAGAAACTTTTCACCCCTTCACCATCAGGCAAGAGGTAAAAGGGCATGCAGACACTTACCACCAGACTGAACAACAGCTTTTTCCCACAGGCTTCACCACTGTCTAATAAACTTATACATACAGACACTTATTCTACCTCAACAATAATGTTACTCAGAATGCTGATGGTGCACATTCCATATTACACATGGTGGCGTGTTGTACCGTATATTGTATCATAATATATATATATATATATATATATATTCTATTGTTTACTGTCTGCTAACATTGTTGTGCATTTAATGTATACTGTATTGTATTGTATCCTGTGCTATAATGTTCATCTTCTGTGTATTGTTAACTTGTTGCTGTTTTTGCTGTATACTGTTATAGTTTGTATTGCACTATATTGTCCAGACTTTTGCTTTTTTTGTTACAAAACTTAGGGATTATCTATAAGTAAGAATTCCACTGTACCTGTACTCCTATTTAGCTACATATGGCAATTAACTATAGTAACAAGAACTTACTTAGTTACTTACTTGCTTATAAGCAGGTGTACAGGTGTTCCTAATAAATTGGCTCTTGAACTTGATTTACATATAGGTCTGAAGAACTTTATGGAATGGTTGTTTTCAAATATTTCTTCTTTTGTGTTAAGCCTGGGGTTATTGTGTTATGAGATGTTTTGGTAAAGTTCTTCTTAGTTCACTCTCTTTGGGCTTTTCAGTCAGTTATATGGGTTGTGTGTGAACAAGTGTACTAGATGCATCTTGCTGTATTCTGCCAGCTCAGCAGTATTTATAAAGACTGTTGGAAGTGTACGTTTGTATTGGATGTGGTCATTATAACATACGGTACACTGACAACGTAGCACCATTGTTCTGGTCAATGTATTTCAGAAACTGCTACTAGAATTCATCCAATGGAATGGGTACTTTTGATTCTTCTCATAGTTCTAAATCTACATCTGGATTTCTGATAATATAATATTGAATTAAAAAGGGTTCTGTAGGTTAAGAGAAGATTTCATGGGACCATAATTCCCTGAATTGACCATTTACTCCCACAGTGCACAATCTGGCACAGTCACAATTTCCTAACCAAAAGAATTGCTTTTTTTATTATTATTATTATTTCCTTGCAGAAGCTCAGTGCTTTTCAGACTTAAGAACTGTGCCATGCAGCCAACACTTCTAGGGAAACATGGCAGATGGCATATATGAACATCATTCATTTTGTACAAACTGGCACACTTAATCTGTTGTTAGCTCCATAGTAAACCAAATCAAGCATCAGAAAACACAATATTATTGCATTTGCCTCTGAGTGTAAATGTATAAGACCTCTGCGTGTCCCTTGTATTATTTATGCTGACAAATGCAGAGCATTTTTACAACCATCCTCTTTTAAAATGCAATAAGGTGTTCTGTGAGATACAAGGTACATACCTGATTTTTTTTCTTTTCCTAAGTGCCTGTTAATCCTTCCTTTTTGGTGTGTATGCAAGCAGGATTAACAAGTTCAAGCAAACTGTAAGTTGAGCCTATACACAGCCCTTCAGGACCACTTTACCTTGTGTGCATTGGAGCACATGCGAATGTATGTAAGGCAGCAAAAATCAGCTCCTTTGTTTATTTGCAAGCCAGTTGTAATTACCGGCCACAGTTCTCTTGTTAAACATGGAAACGTCAAAGCCCAGTGTGTGTGTATAAAAAGATACAATGTCAGATGTACAGTAGAAAGGTTGAATATCCAGGTCTAGAACTCGCAGCAAGTGTTCTCGACGTGTTTATTTACCTTCTGGAATCAGGAAAGTAAAACCAGAGGACCACCTTGAACTCCAGCAGTAATTTTATATTGATGTTTAAAGGTTTAAGACTTTTTTTATAGACCCAGAGTTCCCAATTCATCCTCCACAGGAAGTAGCACATGAGTCAGCCAGCAGATCATTTATATTTTTTCTGCGAATAAGAAGGCACTCTATCAGATCTTAACTTTGCCACTAGCTGGCATGGCTATAGCCACAACTCTCACTGTGCTATTTCTACAGCTCACTTCTACAGACATATTAAAATCACTGTTGAGTACCAGGAGTGAAGGGCTTCTAAGAGACCAGGCATACTGAACTTAATGAGAAGCAACAAATGGAATAGAGTACTTTAACACTATAAGCTATGCAGAAATTCAGTATGGAAAGCAAAAGTAGGAGTATTTATACAACATATATGAAATATATACAGCTGAAATTATATCAGCAAAGCTTACGCATACTGGAAGGTCGGGTTAAACTGCTATGATTACAATTCGAGCAGCATGTTGTTGATCATCTTTTGCATGAAGATACTTATGTAAGTTATTGTAAAATGACTGAAATATTTATTAAGGCTTCGTTTTTTAGCGCTGTAGAAAAATCAAGACGATGAAAATATTCTGATATAGGGAATTTACTGCAATACTGAGGCTAACCATTTAATTAATCATTTGACATCACTACTCTGATATCCAGTGTAGCAAACTTGTTTATGATTAATTTTACAAATCTTCTGAATTTGGCCAAAGAGCTCCAAGGAATTCAGATTGTATTAGATGAAAAAAAGTATTGAAAAGATCTCCAGCAGCTGAGAAAGTACTTTGTATATTCATATAATTTATACAGTGGCATGAACAAAAAATATGTACATATTCATAGGCATAAAAAAGATATGTTTGACAAACAAAATTGATAGATGAAAAAAGTCTGGTCAGAAAAAAATTTGCTTTTTGCAGCATTGCTCATTTTGCAGTATTGCTCGAATCAGTTTTGGCTCATTCCTCTTGGCAAATCGTCTTCAATTCCCCAAGGTTATAAGGGTCCCCCGATTGACTCAAAATCAAAATCCTCTATAAATTTTCACTGGGATTCAAGTCAAGAGACTGGCTAGGCCATGCAAGGCCTTCTTGAATTAATTTGTTGAAACCTCCATCATCTCCTCAAGTTTCTTGGCCAATGAGATTATTTTCTCCTCTAATATGTCCCGTACATCTCTCTATTCATGTTTCCTTCAATAACATGTAATGCCCCAGAACTGTTTGCAGAGAAGCAGCCCCATATCATGGGGCTCATGAACAACTATCACAAAACATAAAATCAGTTGTTGATCATCCAGGTAACAACACACAGTATTAAGAATCAAGCGTATGTAAACTTTTGAACTGGTTCATTTGTGTAAATTCAGTTATTATTATATTATATTATATTAAATGTGGATTATATGTAAGCATCTGCTATGTGAAATAGCTTATTCAGAGCAGTACTAAATAAAAAACAAAATGTCATTTTTATGATTCCTCTTTTTTTTTAATTCTGCAAGGCATACATAAACTTTTGACCCCAACTATATTTCCCCCTCACCGTAACTGTGTGTGCTCTGTTTTATCTGTTCCATCCTTTGGGCTGGCATTCTGTTTATTTTTCAGTCTTTCTTCATAAGCAAGAGCGTGCTGAAAAGCAGGTAAGCTGACTAGAAAGCTAAACCAGATAGCTAAATTTAAATGAAGAAGGTAGTTAGACCTATAAATAAACAAAATAGTTCTAAAAATGATTGCAAATAATCAAACATAACTACAGTATAGTACACCACAAATTTATTTACAATATTTACCAAATACAAAGATAAAATAAGAAGCTATACTAGTTGTGCTGCCACTTCGAGCACTCTTTGAGTCTGACTGGTGCTGATATTTTTAAGTTTGAGATGTTCATTACCATTTCAATTATTGGTAGTTGGTTACAAGGTTCTGCTCCATTGAGAGGTCTCCCAATCATCATTTGGAGAAGCCATGTGTATGAGCAGGACAAGCAAAGGGCAGACTGTCCTCTAATTATTGAAAACCCCATCCTTCTCATATGCTCACTGACTCCCAGTGAAGCTGTGCATTTGAGTGGGATCCAAAATGACATTAAAAAAAATGTTGTCCTGTTAATCTTCGCTCCCATTAAAAGACAATTTACTGCCATAGTGAAACCATGAATTAGTAGTGTTCTATTCATGGTGCATCAATGGGCTTCAGAGAAGATTTTCATGCAGGTTGTGCTGTTCACCAAGAGTTAAATAAACAAACAGTGTGATATTGCAGTGAGGCATTTTAGGGGAGGCCATGTTTCCCATGTAGTCTTAAAGCAATCGCCTGTGGTTCATTTGACATCTGGGGTTGTTAAACATGGAGAAATAACAGGTTACAAGTCAGTAGTCATAAATACACTACAGTCATGGGAAAAAGAAAGTACACCCTCGTTCAATTCTATCTTCTTATTTGTCATGGATTAAATAACAATTGTGTAGTCCTCATCATCTTCTATAAACAAACAAATAACTTCAGGTGACAAAAAAAAACACAACAGATTTCAATATGTAGTCACTGGTTCATAGGTGTTGATTAATTTTCTATAACAGCAGCTCTGACAGTAGTTCCAGCTTTAATCATAATAATAAGTTTATATTAACACACTCATTCTAATACATTTTCATAGTGTAGCAACTCATAGCTGTAGCAGGCAAAACACAGACACAGGAGAGGCAGAATTAGTGAAAACAGGAGTGCTTTTATTTTCCTTGAACAGTGCAGGAGTAGTGGAACTGTACAGGCGGAGGGAGAGTAAGGATATATGGATCATGGCTTTCTGGATCATGGGTTGGGCTGGGGAAGTACATCGCTGTTGGCCAGGAATATGGATGCAGGCGGTCAATGGTGAGTGGCGGTGTCAAGAGGTCCAGAGGCTTCAGTGAGAGTCAGGTGTGCAGGCACTCAGTTTGGCGCAGAGGGGGAGCTTTGTCTTCGGCGTAGTCATCCATTTCTGGCAGAGTGAGTGAAACGGGTCAGCATTCATGAGGAGATTATACATTCTCACCTTGCTGTGTCTGCTATACCCTTTGTATACACTTTCTGCTATACACCTTTATTATTGGCTGCCGCCCTGCCTTGTAGCCATGTGATCACTGGCGGTCCATAACAATGGTGCTTGAGTGGCGCTGTCATGCTAGGAGCCTGTGGTGGTTTCAACTCTGAGCCTAATGCCGGTGGTGTCCGTTTCCAGAAACTGTACCTCGATGAAAGGCCATCAGCATTGGCATGGTGGGCCCCCGCAATGTCCTGCAATGAGAGAAACCATCGAGTTACCTGGTCATTGGTGTCCTTGGTCTTGGCCATCCACTGGAGGGGAGCGTGGTCTGTGACCAAGGTATAGTTTTGGCCTTCAGTGTAGTAGCTGAGCTCATCGATAGCCCACTTTATGGCCAAGGCTTCTCGTTCTATGGCGGCATACCACTGGTCAGCGGAGGTCAACTTCCTGGTCGCGTACAATACTGGGTACTCCTCTCCGTCAAAGGTCTGGGAGAGCACGGCACCCAGCCCTGTCTCAGAACCCTTGATGTGGACAGTGAAGAACTGGTCAAAGTCAGAATTTCTGTGCACCGGTGAGCTGGCAAGCACTTGTTTCATGGCTTGGAATGCCTGCTCTGCCTCCTCGGACCAGTGTACTTGATCTGGTTGGCCTTTCCTTGTTAAATCTGAGAGGGGGGAGGTTAAAGAGGAGAACTTAGGGACAAATGTCCAGTAATATCCTGCCAACCCCAAGAAGGTACCTGTCGTTCAGTCATGGGGCATGGGTACCCTTTGACTGCCTCAATTTTCTTCTCTTGCAGCTTTAGTAGACCTCGGCCAATGTGGTACCCAAGGTACCGTGCCTCAGTCAGCCCCAGATGCAACTTTCGTGGGTTGGCCTTCAGCTTGGCCTTCCGGAGCTCACCCAGGACCTCCCTGAGGTGGTGTAGGTGCTCTGACCATGTGGTGGAGTATGATGTTGTCAAGGTAGACTGCCGTGAACTGTCGATAGTGACGTAGGACGACGTTCATGAGGCCCTGGAATGTTGCAGGAGCTCCGTGGAGCCTGAAGGGGAGAACCACCTTATTGCCAGTGGCCTCTGGAGGTACTAATTGCTGGTTTGGGTTTCGCGTCTGGGGCCAGGGCTACCTGCCAGTACCTTTTAGTAAGCTCCAGAGTGGAAATGAGCTCTTCCTAAGCACTCCACCAGGTCATTCACCTGGGTGAGGGAGTAGCTGTCTAAGTTCAAAGACCTGGTTCAGCTTCTGAAAGTCATTACATAGCCTGAGAGTGTCGGGCTTCGGGACCACCACGATGGGGATGAACCCAGGGCTGGCGGTTCTTCGATGGTGCTGTCCCGTGGCATCTTGGTAACCTCCTAGTCAATAGCCTGACGGCAGGCTTCAGGGATGTGGTAGGGCTGCTGTCAAACCACAACTGCTGGTGGGGTCTTGATCTCATGCTGGACCAGGTATGTCATTCCTGGGACCACTAAGAACACGTCTACCAACTCTGTCAGGTCTTCCCCTTCTGGACCAAGGTACGCTTCGGAGGATCTGAGGGCACGTCAGCAAAAGCAGACAGCACAGCGGCAGACTCAAACCATTTTTTAAAATAGATTGACATGATATAATTTCTTTATGTTACCGAGTTGTTGCAGGCGTAAGGGTGAGCTCACCAACATCGAAGACCACGGAAGACAACTGAATTGGATGATCACAGAATCCTTTCCTTGGTGAAGAAAAACCCCTTCACAACATCAAAAGAAGTCAAGAATCCTCTGGAGAAGGTAGGCGTATCATTGTCAGAATCTACAATCAAGAGACGCCTTCATGAATGTAAATACAGACGGTTTACAACAAGTTGCAAACCACTGGTAACATTCAAGAACAGGAAAGCCAGATTAGACTTTGCCAGAAAACATCTAAAAAAGCCTCCCATGTTCTGGAATAAGATTCTTTGGGCTGATGAAACCAAGATTAACTTGTACCAGAATGAGAGAAAAGTATGGCAAAAGAAAGGAACAGCTCAGGTTAGGTTTGCTGTAATGAGTCTTCTCTGTAAATGGCGATAATGTTGGGCTTATTCGGATAGAGACGTGGTGTTAAGATTCCATGTGTACGTGTTAAGGGGGACCACCCTTCTGTGGTTCTTTAATTCTTTTTTTTTCTGCATTTTGTCCATATTAGGAGACAGAGTGTTGCGTCTACAACAGTCCACAAGTTGCTCATTGCTCTGTATGCTGTGATGGTATTGTTGCTGATGAGACACATTAATAGCGAATATATAAAGAGTTTGTTTTAATAAAGAAATGTAGATAATTCTTCTTTCAAACTTTGTCATAGGAAACTGAAACCTGACCTTTCTATAGGTCATTCTGATGCATTCTTCCCTTTATGATACACTTTGTCATCCTGTTCTTGATCTGTGTGAGCTTGTGAGCTTACCAGTAATTAACAGCCTGGTGACTACAGAAACGACAATTATGGTTAACCCCTATTTTGCATGAAAGTATTTGTAGTCACTGAAATCACTCATTGTGCATGAATATTGTGGTTATTTCATTGGTTCTAAGTTCACCAGTGCATTAAACCGTATCAAAGCAGTTGATTTTGACACTCTTAATGTTTTAATGATTTTGACACCCCTAATGAGCACCAATGACCATGGCGCTCATTTGTTCTGATATTTCAGTCTACTGATGGATGACCTATTTTACTGACATTGACTCCTCTTTTTTGTTATGTTGAAAGACATCAACAGACTCCAGGTGTATAGATCCCTTATGCATGAAATTGCATTATTGCATGATAAAGCTGGCCAAAAAAATTCAGCCAATTTCAAACTGGAATAACTGCCTATCTGAATATTCTTTCATTTTAAGATATTGTCATAAGGTTTTGACCCTTAATAAAACAACTTTCAACTTTTATTTTCTTTATTTATATATATATATATACATATATATATATATATATATATATTACCTATTCAGTACAAAAACTTTTTAGATTTCCAAACATTAGTTTTCCAGTACAAATTTAAATGTTACAGAACAATGTCAACAATGTATGTCAGTAAAGTGTAAAGCAGCATATTACATAAGAGACACTTTTCAGACAAAAAAACATAATGAAGGCTGCTGGGTTTTGCTGCAAAAATGAGAAGCAAGTGTAACAGTCAAAGTCTCCAGAAGAACTGTGGCTGCTTCTCCAAGATGCTCAGTAACACTTACTGAAATGATAGTAAGTAGCACTTACTTTGCATTGCACCGCTGTCACATGGTTGGCTGATTAGTTAACTGCGTGAATGTGCAGGTGTATAAGAATTCTTAATAAAGTGGACGGTGTATATATATGTGTGCTTAAAGCTGAGCCAGAACAAAAAAATGGTCATTTTGTCAAATTAATTGTGTGTGTATAGTATGTGTGTGCTTGTGTGTGAGACCAAAATCACCACAATATGTTAAAGCAGTGTCTCTGGTTTACCCTATTTGTAGACATTATTACTTATTTTCAAGCTTTACATTTTCTTATCCACAAATAATGTTGCTCCTTTCTAAGAATAAATGTTAAAGATTAGCAAAATTATACACCAATAAATCAAGACTATTTAAAGCTTGAAATTAAACATCTCTAGAAATCATCTTAATAATTTTATATTTGGTTTATTGCAATCTTAGAATATACTAGTTAGATTTAGACTATATTCACAGTATTTCCACTTGCTAAGACCTAATGTGACAGCGTGACAGCATGGCACACATGGCACACATATGGCGCACACATGGCACGCACATGGCATACATGGCACAACAACCAAAGCTTGGCAAATGGTGCTACACAAGACAGAACTTTAATACTTACACTCATTATACTATAACCTGATTCGGGTGCCCTTCATTTCACGTGGTGTGTGGCATGGTCATGTGCTATGCAGTGGCTGATGGGTATTGTAGTTCTGTGCCTAATCTGACACAAACACAAAGTTGATCCCTAAAATCTTGGGGTACAAGATACATGATTAATATATTATACATACATATTTATATGGGTGTAACAGAATACAAATACATTATTCAGAACGAACAGATACATATACAGACAGATAGTGGGAGTATTCATTTCTTTCTGTTTTTTTTTTTTTTCATTGTTTAAATGTGCAGTTTTTGTAGGGAGGGTTGCCAGCAACATTCCCACACAAACTACAACTCAAAAACAGTACAAAAGACTTGAAAGTAGCTAAAAATTTTCAAATATTTGAACATAGGAATGGTTAGGAATAGTCATTTTTCTTTGTCTTTTCGTGGGAAACAGGATAACAATGGTGCACAATGGTGTAGAAACAATAGAAATGCTTTTATTTATAGATGCATTGCTTTATATAGCTCGCTCAGACCATACAATGTGCAGAACTGCATGTCTCTGCTGGTCTCCTCACTGTTTTTTTTTTTTGTTTGTTTGTTTGTTTGTTTTTTATATTCTTAAGTGATTTTTCTTATAAATCTTTTGGGCATTATAATGAAATGCTGCTTAAAGGACCCCAGAAGCACTGAGTTCAGCTTTATAGTAGATTTTGAAAGCATGCCTAATGAACTTTTCTGATATTTCTGCAATGTAACAAAGTAAATAATAGTTTATAATAATAGTTTATTGATTTAGGAAAGACATTGCTGTTTTGAAACATACTTAGATTACTTTTTCAGTCATATTAGGCAGAAGACAGAAAGCTTGGCAGAAAGTTCCACAGGACTGGTTCAGGAGTTGAATAACATTATGTAATAATAATAATAATAATAATAATAATAATAATAATAATAATAATAATAAAGAATGCATAAATAATAAAATAAAATAAAGTTGCTATAATTTGTGGATGAAAAAGACTTCTTTTTTCAGCAGCCCTGTTATTTAATTTCCTTCTTCTTTTCCCCACAGTGTTTTTTTTTTTTATTTTTTTCCCAGTGTTTCCAGGGCATGGAGTTGTAATTTGGGACAGCATGGTTCAGGCTAATTGGGACAGTTTTAAAATACAGTAAGTGGAGAGAGGAAAAGTGAACAGATAGCCTATAATGGATGCATGAAAAATCCCATAACGATGGTTAAATAGGATTGGATTGAATGGATTTTTATGTTTATGTTTCTATGAAACATCTTAATAAGAAGGGGAATAAGGCAGACTGAGAAATACAGAATGTTACTTATTGAATTTGCAGAGCTTTTTACTTCATATAATTTTAGAGATTAGTGTTCAGATCGATGATGTTTATTTTTTTAATTATTCTAAATCCTAAAAAAAAAATAAAAATTTGAAAATGTTGCTTGCTTCTAGTGTAGATTTTCCTGCTGTGATTATTACTTAATCTATTCATACTGAATTTTTAGAAAACATTGGTTATGACTTTGGAGTATACTGAAGATCTTCTAAACCCTGTTATTCTTCTAAACCCTGTTATAAACCATGCTTCTTCAGAATATGATCTAAACATTTTTCAGCACCATGAGGATATCAGAAATGTATCATTTTTGGGGGCATTTGATTTATTAATGAAAGCTTAGGCAAGTTCGAAATTCAAAAAGTGTCCCAATATAGGCCAATCTACGTTCTCCCTAATTTTAGTGGCCAAAAAGCCACTTGACAAGTGCATCATTAGGCTATTAATGTCCTGATCATTACAGCATAGGGAAAGTTAATAGGGATTTTTTTTCCTTATATGGACAACAGGAACCGGAAATCCGACGTGTAGAATTGCAAACAAAAGTGCGTCACTACAGCACTGCGGAACTGTCGCTACGCGGTTGTGTTTTGGTTTTGGTGAAACCAAATCTTACATAGAATTTTATCTGGCTTTTTTTTTTTTTTCTTGCATTGCTTGAAGAATATGGTGAAGATAGCGTTTAATTCCGCTCTGGCGCAGAAAGCGCTTGTAAAAGAGGTGCCGGTCTCAGAAAAGGTGAGATTTTGCTTTTGCTGCAGACGCTTTACTGGCCTACTTGAAATTTAAATATGGCTAATGTATATTTTCAGACTGTATTGCTTACACTTGTACATCTTGACTTTATATATACATTTATACCAGAACAAGTTAAACGGACGCATTTAAATGGCGTTGTTGCATAAGCCCTGTGGACGTAAACTCAAAAAGCCGCGGCTGAATCCCAAATGGCATATTGTTCACTCTTTAGGTGCACTACATAGGCTGTGAAATGATAGGATCCGCACCCTACGTAGTGCCGTAGTGCCCTAAATGCCCAAGTGAGAGTCATTCGGAATACAGCCTGCATGAGCGATTAAGTTGACTAGGTTTTTGTCCTCCATTTTAAAGCTGCTTTTTATTGAAGGGAACCGGTGTGCTGTATCACGGCCTCTTCTGTGGCAAAATATGGCATTTGTGGCTTAATATAATATTTAAAAATACTCATTTTAAATGGTTGAGCATTCAGTCAGTTTCTCATTTAGATGACGTCATCTGTGTTTGTAACCGTGATAGAGCCATCATTTTAAAATCCAGCTAAAAACTACATAAATATTAATCTAACCTAAAGCTTGGTTATTTCATTAATTCAATATTATTCCAATACCTGCTACAACTTCATATACAGCAATAATTGTACAGTAGTACAACTTCATATACAGCAATAATAGTACAGTAGCACAACTTCATATACAGCAATAATAGTGCAGTAGCACAACTTCATATACAGCAATAATAGTACAGTAGCACAACTTCATATACAGCAATAATAGTACAGTAGTACAACTTCATGTACAGCCTCAGTGTACAATAAAGACTGAGCTGTAAACAATGCTTGGATAATTTTGTAATTATTTTATAACATACCCTCATTTATTTATTTATTTATTTATTTAATTTTTCTTTTTGTACCATTAATATGTATCTTTCACCATGAAATGTGGATATAGAGTACTTTAATATAATTTAACATGCAGAAATGGGTTGCAGTTATTAGGGTCAAGATTTAAAGGTAGACCACATATAGGTAAAATTTTCTAGGTAAAATTTACATACTAAGAGTGTAAAAGATGTAGCCTTGAGGAAGAGTACAGCTTAGTACCCTTTTTTCTGAGAGTGCTGAAGCTGAAAGGTGTAAATTATTATTCCCAGAAGATAAAATAACAATTTGCACCAATCATCCTGTTCAAAAGTTTACATCCTCCAGCTCTTAATGTATCGTGTTGCCTTCTTAAGCATCAGTGAATGTTTGCACCTTTTGTAATAGTTGTGTACGAGTCCCTCAGTTGTCCTCAGTGTGATGGATCACACCATCATATAGCCGCTGTTAGAAAGGTGTCAAATGTCCAGAAGATGCTGGAAAAGCAGAGAATGTGCAGGACCTGGAGGATTGTTCTGAAGAGCAGTGGGCAGTATAACTCAAGGGACTCATGAACAACTATCACAAAACATAAACACAGTCGTTGATCATCCAGATAACAACACAGCATTAAGAATCAAGCGTATGTAAACTTTTGAACTGGTTCATTTGTGTAAGTTCAGTTATTATTGTGTCTTGTGGACTATATGTAAAGGTCTGCTATGTGGAAAAGCTTATTCAGGGCAGTACTAAATAAAAACAAAATGCAATTTTTATTTTTCCTTTTTTTTTTTTTTTCTTTTGAAATTATTAACATTTTGCAGATCCTGCAAGTAAACGTATGTATGTAAACGTATGACCACAACTGTACAGACTCATCAGGGAGAGCTTCTCATTTTCTCATGCTAAAATAGTTATCATCACCTAGATGTACAACAGAAAATAAAGGACAGGACAGCCATGCTTTGATTAAGTTTATTTGCTAATTGTATTTGTTTTGTGATGTTTAATGGCCAGGACCCTGAGACCGGCTCCGTGTACAGCAGCGAGAGTTCCACCGGCCGCTGTCTGCTCACGCTGCTCGGCCTGGCCTTCATCATTTCAGGCCTCATTGTTGGCGGAGCCTGCGTGTACAGGTATTTTACACCCAAGGTACGTCCACTTTGAGGGTCCTTGTTTGCTTCTTCTTTTGCACATGTTCTGTCAATTTTGTGAAATGTTTTTCCCCCATTGTGTTTGAGATGCAAGTGTGTCTACTGCCCATGTGTTATGTGAATTGCACATTTGCAAGAGGATCTCAAGAATTCATAATAGTAAACGAAGGGTGTTAAGTTTCTTGGTCCAAAACTGTAATTAAAAAAACACAAGTTGAATAAAAATGATTATACAGTCTTGGCTGAATGTTTGCCTTGGATCTGAATGGAAGTACTAAAGCTACAGGATGTAGGCCTATGTTTTGAATTTTGGTTTTGAAGCTTCTTGCAGAAGAGCATTCTGTAGTGTTGATTCTGCTGTATTTGAATCATTTGAGCACTGCAACTCTGCTTGATGGTGATGATTATTATTATTATTATTATTATTATTATTATTATTATTATTATCATTGTTTTACTACTAGGCAGGGGCAGAACAGCTTACTTGTGTTTTCCTTGGCCAGTTACACATGGATCTCAGTTATACTGCATGAGCTCCCATATTAGATTATTTGGTGTGCATTAAAATAAGTGAATTGTGAGCATAGAAGAACATGTTTGGGCAGTGAGTGAATCAGGTAGTCAGAGTTTTAGTATGTTATGCAATTAGCGCCCCCTTCTGCATATAAAAATGAACAGTTAATGGAGCTGACTCTGCTTAATTGTTTTCCTTGGAGTGAAGTAGATTATGCATGTTTGGGCTATTAAAAAAATCCAAATCTAGGTTTTACTTCTGCATTCTGAAATCTATGCACTTAGAGGAATGTGTGAGTGCAGCTTGCTTATTTAGTCTCATTTACATGTTTAGGGGACTATGGGTGTACGACTGTATTTATGAAAAAATGTGTAGTCTCTTGTAGTTCTGTGTTGTTTTATGTAGCACCATGGTCCTGCAGGAATGTTGTTTCGTTTCACTGTGTACTAACGAGCTGTATATGGGTGAAATGACAATAAAGCCACTTGACATGATGTGACATGTACTGATTATATAGACCAGTTTCAACCAGTTTCATCTTTCGCTGTCATACTTGAAAGCAAAACCCCTATCATGTATTCTGTAGAGCTTGCACTTCCTTTTTTCACTTCTAACTTTGTGCCATGGTTTTAACTTATGTCACAATATTTGCTTTGCAGAAGCTCTATCATGGATCCATGCAGTTCACAGATATGGACAGTGCTGATATACCTATGGACATGGAGGCCCATGAGCCTTACTACCTACCCCGTGTTGAGGAGGATGTGGAGATCCGTGACAACGTGGCCATCATTAACGTCCCTGCACCTCGCTTTGGGGCAGGAGACCCAGCTTACATCCTGCATGATTTTAAGAGGGTAATAAGTGCAGCCATGTTGATAGCAGTCAAGTGTATGAGGCTGTTGATGTTCAAAGGCATGTGTCAGGCTTTGCAGTGCAAGCGTAATGCTTTGTATAAGGGGACCTACTATATTTAAGCTGTGGGGGTATGGTGTGGGTATGGTGTGGGTATGGTGGGGAGACCTGACCCATTTAGTATACTTCATTTAGACTTTTCAAGTAAAGTTGGCCTGTATTTATTGTGATCAGTAATTATTGTAATCAGTTCCATATGATATGTCAACAGAAGCTGACTGCTTATTTGGACCTAACACTGAGGACGTGCTTTGTGATCCCTCTCAACACTTCTGTGGTGATGCTGCCCCAGGACCTCTTGGATTTGTTCTTGCAGCTCATGGTGCGTGTGCGTGTGCGTGTGTGTGTGTGTGGGCTGGTGAACAAAACGATGTTCTTTTTAATACAAAAGTTAATGTTAGGTGTAGGTAGGCGTGCTAATTTGATCTGAAAAGGGCTCGGGGGCTCGGGGTAGCAAACGATATGAATAAAGTACACCTACCATGTTGTCATGATCAAATATATTGTAAAACTGTATTTTAAAAAATTTACCAGCAATAATAATGTATTTTCCGGTAAATATTCAGTGTAGAGAATCATTGTCTTGCCTGTTGGTATAGCTTTGTGTTTTATTTCAAAGATATTGCCTGTCTTTGAACTTCATAGTCTGTAATGCATAGAAACAGAACCATTATATGAATTTCTACATGAGAAGTTTATGACCTCAGAAAATTTCTCGTATCAGTTAAAGCTACAATGCTTAAGCCTGGCTTTAACTGTAGGATGAGTGGTCTTATTGCCTCTCACACAGCACAACTCAATCTCTGAATGCAACAGAATTTGCGTGATGAAAGTACTCACATTGTACAAGTAGCCTTCCGGTACAGTGGTGATGATTAATTCACCACTAGGCTACATGAGGACTCTACGCATATTGAAACATGGCATTGCTCACAAACCAGTGCATATGGGCATGGCATGATTTTGCTATTTTAATACACGGGTAAATGGATGTTAGGGCTATTCATACTAACCACATCCATGTAGTATATTACAAGAAACAAAAGATTATACATGACGATTTTATGATTCAAAAATTACTCTGTGAGTGTTAGACAGAGTGGACTGGACAAGACCCATTTGGGATGTTTAACGTCATAATTATATGCAAAGTCAACCAGTTTGGCCCACACGGTCTGTATATATAACAGGTGTGTCCTGGAACAGAAACCAGTCAGGGTCAAATCCTTCAACAAATAATGCTATACGTCACTTTCCATAATTACTAAATTGCTTGAATAGGTTTTTTTTTATGATTATAAATAATTACCTAATCATGTGAATTTAATGGATTTGCGTTCTCTATTTCTGTTCTCAGTCTGGCTCATACAAGACTCACTTGGTGCATGAGGATCTGGTGGTGACTGAGCGCATCGATGACCTTGCCCCCTTGGGCTATTATATTTACAGCCTGTGTGAGGACAGACCAACGTACAGGATGCAGCGCCGCAGTGAGATAATGGGTAAATGGCATTGGGCTGATTATTTTAAATCATTTTAGGTGTTTTTTTTTTTTTTTTTTTTTTTGTTAAGGTGTTTTAAATAAATCCTTCAGTAAATAAAACTATCAGTAATTCAATTTAAAGATACAACAATGTAATAATGTATGTAAGCATTAAAGATTTATTGAGGTCTTTAATTATGGATATATTGAAGGATTTATTTGATCAGAAAATAACTTTTCTGATAAATTAATAAATAATAATTTATTTGAAAGGAAAATATCAAACCAACCACATCTGTAAAATAATTTATAGAAGAGATTTCTGTAAAAGAAATTAATTACTTAACTAGTCTAATAATAATAATATTATCAACTAAATGTACAGGAGTTGCAAGAGCAAGCATGCTTTCACCACTTTCAGCTGAAATACAGTGGTCAAGTGGGAATATGAAGTATAGCCAATTTGATGTACAGCATCATTCAGTGTGATTGATGAGTCCTGACCTCAATCCTACTGAGCACTTTTGGAAGGAACTGGAACTCCAACTGCGTGCCAGGCCTTCTCACCTGACATCAGTGTCCAACCTCAATAATACTCTCGTAGCTGAATGGGCAGAACTTCCCACAGCCATATTCCAAAATCGAGTAGAAAGCCTTCCTAGAAGAGTGGAGGATATTATAAAGAAACTCTGGAATGGGATGGGAAGTATAACTTTTGGCCATATAGTGTAAATCCCTCAAGACATCCTTCAGTGAATGACTGAAAGGATTCTATCCTATTGACAGATTTATTGACTATTTATTTCTTAAAGGATATATTAAAGATTTAATGCTGTGTTTATTGATTGATGTATATTTAATTTGGCATGCTTCATTGTCTGTATCTAATCTGTGCAATATTTAAGCCACATCCTTTTTTTTTTTTTTTTTGTGTCTGATTTAATGTTGGTATTTGTTGCAGGCCTCCAGAAGCGCTCGGTGGAGGATTGCCGCATAATCCGCCACTTCGAGAATAAGTTTGTTACCGAAACAAAGATCTGCCAAGCCTGAGCAAGGAAGAAGTCAGGAGGGGACAGACATCCCCCCTTTCGTTGCAGGGTAGGGAGTGGTGAAGCGAGCTGAAAGAGGGAGTGAGGGAGGGCTGAGAGGAAAGGGTCTGTCTTCCAACTCCTGCTGTAGTGTTTAGCATAAGGTGTTTTGTATTAATTTAGAGACAGCAGACTTTTCTCTTCTCTCACTTAAGGTGTAGTGATGTAGCTCTCCTAAAGCAGTTTGTGATTTCTTACACCTTTGTCATTGTACACCGTGATTCCCTCTACAGCCTGACTGCAGCTCAAACCTTGTTTTTAGTGTGTGCCTTGTCACCATTTGTTGTGGATAATTATTTGTGAACTGTGCAAAATGTTAACCTTGGTGAACATAAGTTAATGTTTTGTTTTGTTTTGTTTTTTTCCCCTTCGGCAGAAGTATTACTACCTAAGCACACGCTGATACGCCTCTAGTCTAGCCTGTATGATATTTCCCAACATCCTTTCCTCCAGCTAATTACGTATCAGTGTATAAAGACCCACATGGTCTCTAGAGATCTGATCAGCTTAAAACTCTTAAAATTCTACTTTTTTGTGTTCATGTGTTTGAGGAACTAACCATGTATCACATGACGTGTAATTTCTACATGTCTACTGATCAAGCAGGCTCTGTGAAGCATTGCTTCTGCCAGTGTCCCGGCTAATGTATATGTGTACAATTTAAGGTGTCCATTACACATAGCGTGCTTGTAACATGGTAAATTATGTATCTCAATCCAAATTATAAATGCCTCATAATGAAGGATAGTCAGTACGAATGCACCATGATGCTAAGATTTTAGAACATTTAGAGATTAGGACTTATTAAACAGATTAAATAGCTTCCTGTGCAAGATTTCACATTCAGAGTGGTTTAGCCTGGCCATCTCTGTCCTCTGGCCTAAACATTTGTTGTGGGCCACATTGCAAAGTTTCACTGCTGAGACACAGTGGTGTGTTAACAATCACTCGACTGATCAGCAATTTGAACCTTCTGCTCAGGCCTTTTTAATCTCTTTTGGAGGACTTGATGTTCATCCTTCAGCAAAAGGATGTAGCATTGAGATGATGTTAAAAATAGCTACCAGCAGGGTTGTTTTTTTTTTTTTTTTTTTTCTTTTTCTTTTTTTTTTCAAAAGCCATGAGTGCTGTTTAATTAGGAAGAAGAAGCTGTCTGTCTGAGCAAAACCAGACCGACCGCTTACGTACTGGGACGTCACCCTAATATACCCGAAGCCACCACATCTCTCAGTTTTCACAATGGTTTTCCGTTGCACCATCTTGTCAACTCTGGCCTAACCCTGCATGGCACCATGGTTGTTCAATTGTTTTGAAATTCCCTGCATTCTAAAAAGTTACATGTATATTTTGGAAGGATCAGTAGTTTAACTGCTGCTCAGAAAATGACAATCAAGACTGGAGTCTCTATTGCTGTCTTTCTGTTTGTACTGATTCAGAAAAACAGACCTGAAAGATGCTGGACTGAATCAAAGAAATGTACTACTGAAATGTTAAACTGCTTTCTGAAGTTTGAAAATAAAATGCATTTCTTTACTTAAAAAATTCTGCATTCATTGGCTAGAGTTTGGACTGTCATCTGAACATGAACCCATTTCATCAGCACGTTATTTTAGGACTTATGATACAATACTATGTAATTTCTCTAGGCTTTTTGCAAACGTTCCTGAAATCTTTCAGAAGTTGGAGCCGTCATTTAAGCTGTTTGTATCTGGTAACTGCATAACAGAACTACATTTTTGATAATACCCTATTTTTTTTTTTTTAAAACAATTCACGAAAGTGCAGTCAACCACTAAGTGTTCTGACAAGGCAGCTGTGTGAAGACTGGCCAGCTCTTTGTGGTTAACAGGCTTCATGCAGAGCTCTTATTGCTCTTTGATCTTGCATCAACTTTGTTGGACCGTTGACATCAACAGCCAAACAAGCACAGGACAACTTAAATGAGCTGCATAAATGAGCTCTGACAATTGGAGTAGGAGAAACTACAATATGTGCCTCCAATCAAATCCTAACTTTGGCAAAATGTACTTTTGTATTTCATATGACCCACACTTGGCTGAGAAAACCTGTAATGAATTTCAAATGCAAGAATTGACTAAAGTACTTCATTTGATTCATTTCTGTTGTGTTTTTCAAAGTGGGGTCTGTGAAGCATCATGATTTTTTTTTTTTTTTTTTTTTTTTTTTTTTTTTTTTTTTTTAACATTTTACTACAGAGGTGAAAATCACAAACAATAATTAACAGATTTATGTTTATGATTGTATCCTTATATTCATTGGCCACATTCATTCAATATTCATTCCAGGTCACTTGAGTTTAATCCAAACCTTAGTAACTGCAAAACAAGTAGTCTTATAAAACTCAACATAAATCCAATCCAATGACAGTATTTTGTGTAAAAATATGTTCTGCTGGTGGGTTCATAAGTTCATAGTAACAAGCTCTATGCCTATATATATGGATAAATAATTTATAAATATATATTATGCATTTAAATATCTTGTAATTTGAATAGGCTTATGCTCGTTAAATAAATCTGTACTAGAAGAATCTGTAAAAATTTCTTTCTGTCTGTATCTGTTTCTTTTATTTGTTAAAGGGATCCCTGGCTGCAAAAAGCTTGGCAAACACTGGCATACAGTACTGTGCAAAAGTCTTAGACCCATGCAAATGCTGTAGAGCAAAGATGCCTTCAAAAATAATGAAATTAAATGTTTCTACATTAAAAAAATACTGTAAAGAGCAGTAAACCGTAATAAATGAAACAAAGTCAATATTTGGTGTGACGACTCTTTGCTTAAAAAAAAAAAAAATTGTAGTCTCAGGTACAACGTGTGCAGTTTTATACGGAAATGAGTGTAAGTGTTACTGAGCATCTTGCAGAAGCAGCCACAGTTCTTCTGGAGACTTTGACTGTCACACTTGCTTCTTATTCTTGTAGCAAAACCCAGCAGCCTTCATCTTTTTTTTTTTTTGGTCTGAAAAGTGTCTCTTATGTAATTTGCTTCTTCCTTTACTGACATACAAACATTTTTCTGTAACATTTAATTTTGTGCTGGAAAACTAATGTTTGGAAATCGAAAATGTTTTTGTACTGAATCAATAATGTAGAAATCATAAAATAAAAATCTTTAACAAAGTTTGTACTAAAAAAAAAAATAGAGTGCCTAAGACTTTTGCACAGTACTGTAAGTTACATGGCTCCTGATGTTATCACAAACGTCGATGGTAAAGATGAATTTCTTCTGATGGTTATGTAGCATGATGTTTTATGTTTGTAAGATGCAAAATGCTCTAGTTAACCCTATATTGTTCAGGGTGCTAAACATGCTTAGTATAGGCAAAAATCTCCTGAGTCATTCAGTTTTGGGTTTTGTTGCTCTATCATATAAAACTGTAAAAGTATGTTCGTTAAATCTGATGTTAAAATGGATGCACTAATAAACCGGTTGTTCAGTGGTTAAGGCAAGTGATTAGATGACATCAAATCCCAGCACTGCGAAATAGGCACCCCTGAGCTAGTCCTTTAACCCTAAAACTATTAGCCACTATTTGACATTAAGATAACATTAGGTTAGTTTTGTATTAGGCTTTTTTTTGTGTGTGTGTGTCACAGATAATATACTAAATACACACCACATGTTTTTAGTTCTAAGCTAAATTGTTACTAATCAGATTATGTTCAAAGATCTTTCTTTGCATATTTGTACTGCCATGTTATCTTTCCTCTTTCTTCCCCCTGTTATTTAGCTTTTTTTAGTTTCACATCAGTTATTAAACCGTAATATTATTTATTCCCAAATACATTTGAATTGTGAAAACGTTCTGGAAGATTTTACAAACCATGGGTTTCCTATGAGCTTTGTAACTCAAAGATTGTGATAAGAGTAAAGAATCAAATTGTAACACACTCTGAGGAAACTATATTCTGGATAAATATAATACTTGCTGCAAAAACGAATGAATTATTTGTCTTTTTGAAGTACTTGACTGTTACAGGAGGCTTTTAATTCATTTTCTTTTTTTAAAACTAAGTTCCTTTTTGAAGAGAAATATTTAAAAAAGTTTTAAACATAGAAAGAGACATAACCCCTTTATATTGTGCAGTGAATTGCAGTGCCTTTCTTTCTTTCTTTTTTTAATACATACAGTATTTCTAGTTTCTTTTTTTTCCTTTTTAATTTTGCAATATTTATAACCCATTCCTGCTAAAATATTCACTGCCTATGTACTAAGTAGGCAAGAAAAAATGTCCATGACTGACTGCTGAATATTGGCTGTAGGAAAACTCATACTGGATACTCGTGTAGTCAGAATTTTGCATCCTTTTTGTACCCGGTTTCAGTTTGCCTGGGGATATTTCCTTCTTCCTTGATTTCCTTTTCTATTTTCTTTGGTATTTTCCCCCCATTATTTTGTTGTATATAAAATGTGTCCCAGCTCCAAACTGTAGCACATTGTGACATTAATTTCACATCCCCTCAAAGATCCAGTTCATGCATTCTAGCCAAGCAATAAACATTGAAATAATCATTGAAATAAACATGCACTTCATGCATGAAACATCAAGTGAACAGCAGCAGTCAGTAAACAGTAGTGTGTTTTGGGGTAGCTATTTCATTAGTTTGTAAGAGAACAACAATATTCTCCACATTGTAATTGTAGTTCAGCTTTACTGAGCTTGCTTTGTCTTGTTAAAAGAATAACATTTGTGTATTTGTATAAACTTTTGCTGAATTTAATTTACAAGAAGGAAGATTTGATTTAGTCTTAACACATTACATACTGACAGTGATTTTGTCATCATATGATTCTCTAAATATACATGAATCAGATTGCTTTAAGCAATAATACATAGCTCACATCACAACATCCAGTTATCACACCATGACCACATTTGTACATAAATATTTAGTATTGGCTATATTCAATATTACTTTACTGGACTCAGTGCAGGTTATTCATATTTTTAAGTCTTAGTCATTTCCACGAATAAGGACTATGGGAATAATTTGATCTTAAAGTGGCTTTTAGATTTATTCTCATTGTTTGTCTACAGTCTTTGTGGGATCTTACCCTCAATGTTAGTGACAACAGTAGTTAATTTAGTTAATGTCTTCATATTCCTCCTTCTTGCTCAGACTGCAACGCTTTCACTTCAGTTGTTGAGCAAGACATCCTGCGGTGCAAATGGAAGCTTTCAACCAACTCTGGCCTTGAGAGACGCCGCTTGAATTCATCAGTGGTGAAGTAGTACATCACTGGGTCCAGGCAAGAGTTAAAGCTGGCCAGACACAAGGTTATAGGATGGGAGCGTTGGATGGCAGTCCTGAATGCACAGCTCAATTGCTTATTGGATTTGGCTAAAAAGTCCAAAGGAAAGGTGATGTGATAAGGCATGAAACAGACCAGGAAGACGCCTGCACAGCTCAGCACCATCTTGAGAGCTTTGTGCTTTTCTCCAGCATCTTGAAGGACACAGTTTTTTTCACGCAGACTTGCAGCAGTTAACCACGTGCAAGTGAGGACCACTGCTAGGGGTAACAGAAAACCAATGAGTTCTGCCAGTGTGACAAGAGTCACTCCACTTGCCAAGGTTAGAGGCACCATGGGTAGCTCTGAGAAGCAGATTTCAGATTTTCCTGACTCGGAGGAGTCAGAGTTTTTTCTCAGCAAAGGAAAGGGCAGGCATCCAATACACACGATGAACCAGCCTATTGCACACCATGTGCGGTCTCGTCGCCGTTCTGTTGCTTTGTATCGCAGTGGATAGATGATAAGCAAGCAACGTCTTATGCTTATGCATGCCAGAAAGTAAATGCTGGCATACATGTTGACATATTTCAGGTAGAAGCAAAACATGCAGAGAACATGGCCAAAGGGCCAGGATTGGTTCAGGTAGTAGTATATGCGCAAAGGCAATGAAAGTACTTGGAGCAGATCAGCAATGGCCAGATTGATCATGAAGATCACAGCTTTCTTTGTTTCCTTCACATACACATGGAAAACCCAAAGTGCCAAAACATTACTGATCAACCCTGGGACCAGGATTACTGTGTAGATGATTGCATAGGTGTAACGCTGGTATTCTTTAATATCAATGGTTCTATTTTCACATACAAAAGCGCTGTCATTCATTGTCCTGTCATTGGTCCAGATCTGAAGGTCTGCTCTAAAGCACTGAGGGATGTCAGTCCTTGTTTGTTTACACTGAGGTCCTCAGACACCTGTCGTCCCAAATATATCATCCAAACTCGGTGCAAAAATGGTCACGCTCTTCCATTAGGTTGCCATCCAGTGCTGACTTTTTCCTAAGGAACGGGAAAAGAGCAGTCGTCTTAATGTCCTAGCGGTATCATGGACTCACTATAGTGTATCCAGTCCTGAAAGACAACATACGGTGACAGATTAGGAACAGTTTGACTGGGTGGAAAGGTACAAAGTTCCTTGTATGGCCAATCACATATGCTCTAAACCCAGAATTTGCATGGGTGATGGTCAAATAACAGCTGGTATAAGTTTCTGAAGCAGGATTGAGGTACTGATACGAATGGCTGATCCAATATTTGCATCTTCTTTTCATATTTCACAAGGGGAAAAACAACAGATACTGAGCTTGGATTCTCATACATTACTCACATTCTCACATTTACTCAATTACTAATAACAGCACGCTTCAGCCATTTTATAAACTGATTTTATAAACTACTAATTCAAGCCTCAGTTAGTTAGTGTTGAACTGTGCAAACAGTGAGTGAATTTAATACTCATTCTAAACATTTTAGAGAAAGCTATCACACATTTACTTTAACACATCAAGCTGCAGAGAAAAACAGAGCTAGACATTTTTAAATTGAAGTCTATCAACCAAACAGATCTAGACATTTTTAAATTGAAGTCTATCAAACAAACAGATCTAGACATTTTTAAATTGAAGTCTATCATGTAAATAATCAATCAACCACAGATATCATTTTTCAGTTACTGTACCTACATGCACTGGTGACAATAAGAAATAATTAAGCTGCATTCTTGTGAGCTACATTTGACTTCCAGCTAAATGGTTTTCTCGTAATGAATCTTACTGTTTGTCAGCTTGTGGGCTCAGAATGTTAAAACAACTGCACTCCACCTACTACTCTTCACACCTCAGCATTATGGGACTTTCCATATTCACAGCTGCCTGTACCAATTTTTTTTGCACCCACATGCTTTGCACGTGCTTAACAATATGTTCAGCGGTTGTGGTTGCATTACAGAATATTGCATTGAGGAGTGTGCTGAAAAGGTATTGGTATTGAGGACAAAATTGTGTACTGATTCAGTTTGGAGTACGAGTAAAGCACATTATGCTTCAGTTTGAGCTGTTCAGATTTGCTTATTCAGGATTTACGACAACCACACTGAATCAACAACACAAAAATCATTGTTTGCACAAACAAACATTAACTCAAGAGCTGAGGAAAATTTCAGTGCCCAAATGAAGGAACTGCTTCTGCTATCTTTGAGTATCACAGCACTAACGATTTTAAATACTTGAAAGTAAAAGAAAGCATTGGACTACCTAATGATCAGCAATAACCAGAGCCCTGTTTCCAAAAATCATCATAAAGTTAAGCTGAACTGGGAGAGAATGTTTGAATGTGGTGCTTGCTCTGACATTTAACAACAATTACGTTGTAAACTTTTGGAAAATCCAGCCAAGACCAGTGAGTTGGGAAATGTTTAAGATAGAAATATTGTGAAAATTCTGAAGAATAATCCAGAAACCATTTACCAACAAGCCCACAGTCTACAAAATTACTTAAAAGATTACATCACAAGGTTTCCTTAAAGGTGTGAAATACAGCATTAAGTAAACTGGAGATTGGGGCTTAAAATGGGGGAAAGTACAAACCTGATGGATTCCAATTTCTACAGATGCAACAGCTCATATGATCAGTTGTAAACTGTAACACCATTTTAGGGTCGTGTTTGGGCACTATAACTTCCACACACACAGCAGTTTGCACATGAGTAAACGTTACTCTAATCAACAATTGTATCAAACACTTTATTCATAGGCTTAAAGCGCTTAATACAATTGTTGAATAGAGCAATAGAGCACTTCTTGGTTCTTGGTTATGGTCATTTTACATGTGACACGTGTGTGTCTTCTGCAACATGCACTGAATTACAGCATGTTGAAGAAACTTTTTATAGTCAGGCTTCCGGCATGCACAAAAATGTCAGTTTGACTACATGTGATCTATGAGGAGTATGAAAAAAATTGTATGAAAATTATATATACATATAGCGCTTTACTAAAAAAAATTCCCACGCAGATAAGGAACTAGTTTTAAAAAAAAAAGAACTCTATCTCTAGTACAAATGGGTTCCTTTTTCATTTTCGGATGAGAGAGGCAAATTGTTCATGTAAATAGTATCATCCTTAGCAACCACCCTATCTTATAGTACTTCTGAAGAACTAGTGTGCCAGACTGCTTATCCAATGCAGGGTCATGGGGGAACCTGGAGCCTATCCCAGGGGACTCAGGGCACGGGACACCCTGGACGGGGTGCCAACCATCAAGCCACCGTGCCTCTCACATGTTGAAATTATGGCCAGCCCGTCTATTCCATATTCCATATAGGCCACAGCATAAAAAAAAAGTGACTCCCAACCTCCTTGTCTACAACAACTAGTCCCAAAACATGACATAAGCACTGGCGTTATATTGGCCAATATCTAATTTTTAATGAAAGTAATAGCTTCAGTGTTGGTGACATAAACAGTTAATAAAGAGGCGGCATGCTGGCATAGCAGGTAGTGATGCCACCTCACAGCTCCAGGGACCCTGGTTCAATCCTGAACTTAGATTTCTGTCTGTGTGGAGTTTAATATGTTCTCTACATGTTCCTGTAGGTTTCCTCTGGGATCTCCACTGACCTCCCACTGACCAAAAACATGAAGGTAGACGGATTGTCACCAGGTGTGAATGAGTGTGTGCAAGGTGCCCTGCCATAGGCTGGTGTCCCATCCCAGGTGTATTCTCCTCCCTTGCACAATGTTATCCTAGGATAGGCTTCAGATCCACTGCAATCCTGACCAGGAAAATACTGAAGACAAATGAATGAATAAAGATAGGAAGGAAACAGGTTCATGCCCCTACAGGTTCCAGGCAATGCCAGTCTAAGATACAGTATATTATTTACTCGGACAGCAAGCATGTTAAGCTACATGACCATGGCCATCATGAAATAGTCCTGGCAGTTGCATCCAGTATGTGGTCTTGCCCCAGTTTTGGGCCAAGCATCCATCAATGGTACCAAAAACCCTGTCTGTCAGCACACTCACAACGCATATAAGCAGTTGGGGCCATGATTAGCATTGTATTAGGTTGCACTGGGAGTCACGCTGTTTGGGAAAAAGGGTTCAGGTATGCCACACCAGTTATTACCCTCTAGCTCATCCCCAAACACCTCCCTCCCAGAGTAGTCCTATACTTAATCACACCTTCACTTGCCTCTATATTCTCTCCTCCTATATTTTTCCTCACCCAACACTTGGTCGGCGCAACATATAGTTGGCTTGGAGATTACAGGACCGGACTTTCAGGGTAAGGGTTAAGGTATCATGTTTGTACACATATTAGGATCGTGTTCATCCTCGTGTTGATCCAATCCTTTCCATTTTCAGCCTTTTACATAGTTACTCAGTTCCACAAGAAAAGATGGAGTAGTAGATCAGCTTTAGCTGTGTTAGCACAGAAAGCTAGCAAACTAAATCATCTACCTGCAAGTCAGATTACCACTACACAGTCTGCTCTGTTATCATTTTAATGTTGCCCCAATATTAGTTCTAACCTTCTATATTTGTTACGTAAAGAGAGCATAGAACACTACAAAGTGTCCCAAAAGTCTCCAGGGGGAAATTAACAGTTTTTAGCAAAATATCTTCCAAAATTTTTCGTACTTAGTTTATATTATATATTTCTTTCAGATAGCCTTTAAAAATGCCTTTGACAAAAGAAGAACTTATTGAAATTAAAAAATTCAAAAAGACTGGAAGTGTTGTAGACCAGCTGAGAAGTGAACGTCCACTAACATCCACTGACAAAGGCACAACCAACATGGCACTGGCGTACATAGTCCCCTGTGTATGAAGACTTTAGGGACCCCCTGTATTTAACTTTACATGTTGTGCTGTATGAAGATAAGTTGGCAAATCTGAAAGGGTTCTACTGTCTTTTTGTGAATTTGTCTTCTTACAATTCATTCATTATCTTCAGTAACTGCTTCATCCTGGTCAGGGTCACTGTGGATCTGGAGCCTATTCCAGGAACACTGGGTGTGAGGCAAGAATACACCCTGGATGAGACACAAGTCCATCACAGGACACCACTGACACACACATTCATTCACACCCAAGGGCAATTTAGCATTGCCAATCCACCTGCCAACGTGTTTTCTGAGGTGAGAAGAAGCTGGAGAACCTGGAGGAAACCCACGCTGACACAGGGAGAACATGTGAAACTCCACACAGACAGAGATCAGGATCAAACCTGGGATGCTGGAGCTGTAAGGTGACATTGGTACCAACTGTACCAGCTTGCCACCATTTACTTGCAACTTGGATATTGCCAGAGGCAGTTCTTTAATGACTTAATGAAGGCTAACAAGGCATATGTACTACTGACTAATTTCAGAATGTCACAGTATAGTTAAACCTAGAGGATTGAGTTAAGCGGTGTTGTTTATTGTGTGTGTGGTTGGGAGGTTGTTCTGAAAAGTGAGAGTTTACCATCACTGGGCTCTTGACTGTTCAGAATAGGAGTGGTTTGCCTGTTTGTTTGTTTTTTTTGCCTGTTTAAAATGACTATTCCCCCAAAAAATGCTGTGTTATTTAATAAACCATAATTTTTGATCATTTGTTTGCTTTCATAAATAATCACGCAGGATGTGACTGCAGGGCCAGTGTCATCTTGAGTTTGAACTGGGATCTGTGCCACATTTGGATCAGATATTAAAAATAACATTTGAGCCTACACCACCTCAGGACCAGATGTAACAATATTCTTTGTTAATCTGGTCTCGTGTTGAATTTGGTTTGGCTCAGATTTGTAAAATGATCAGTTTGGGCTAGGTGGAGGTGGAATAGGTTCAGTGCTACATTTGGCCTTTATCCAGTGCAGTGTACATTTGCTTTCTGGGAACAATAATACTATAAAAGTACTTAAACAAATAGAAGACATTTCATTGCGCACAAGAAATTGAACACCAATGACTGCTAACAGTGGCACATGCATCTGGTTGGTGATGACATAAAGAGAAGGTAGAGTCATGAAGCAAAAGTTATCATTGTAATTTCATTCCTGTTTTAAGTTTATAGGAGTTTTTGTCCAAAGATGAATAGGATGGGTTTGTTTGCAACTATTTGACCAAGGATCTCCACTGGCAAAGAAAAAAGATATTGCAGAATGACAGCCCATAATGTTGAGTAAGGTTGTTGTACAAGACATGCAGAAATGGTCACGTAATATGATAGATTTAATACGTAACATGCACATTTGATCACTAGAAATGGTATATTGAGGCATATTCAATATATAGTATTGTACTATGTATGGACTAGAGGGAAAAAGTCACAACAAGATATTATTTTATACTTTAGATGTTGCACAGTTTGAAATTGCTTCATCACTTCTGATGTACTGAGCAGACAGAGCAGTTAAAACATTGTTGTTGAAAGTGTTGTTGAAACTGTTGTCGAAAGTGTTGTTGAGTTTCAAGGCTCTTTTCTTACCAACGCACAAGCACTATAGTGTGGAGTAGTGCTGGAAAGCACTACACTTCATTACTTTACTTAAGTATCATTTCCTTTGAATAATTGTACTTCTACTAAATTACATTTCCATTAAAAAACATATATTTTGTTTACATTTTCATTTAGACTGTCCATATATTCCATACAAATGGTAAGTATCATTAAGTTTTTTTTCCCCTACCATTCCAATCAATCATTCTCACATGAATTTTAACTTTATTGGTTAATTTTCATTAAAATACCCGATAGACACCATACCAATTTGTACAGATAGCGTAACCTTTGCACAAGAACTACCCATTATTCCCACTTGCATGCATTAAAATTACTTTAACAGAAAAAATAACTTGATCGTGTTAAAGATTAGTATGAACTAAAACAAGACAGACAAATATGACAGATGTGGTTAGAATTTGTCTCATTTGAATGAAGTTCTAAGAGGTGGTATGAAATCTAACCACATCCATAATGCTAACTGTAACCATAAATTTTCAGACAAATTCAGTTACACATTTGCAACAACAACAACAACAACAGCAATAATAATAATAATAATAATAATAATAATAATAATATCATTTTGATTATCTACTCAGACCATTAACTGAGTACAGTTTTGGCACCTCACTGCTCCTCAATGTGCTCACAATCTGACCTGATATAAATACACACCCCTGTTAAAATGGCGTTTTCGTGATGAAAAAAATTAAACCAAAATAAATAATGCCAGAACTTTTCCTACCCTCACTGTAAAATTACAACTTATAAAAATTAAGCGAAAAACAATCAGAAACATATTAGGGAAAAATACAAAAAATTAAAAAGTTACAATTACCTTGTTGCATAAGTGTGCATGCCCTTTTATAATCGGGAATGTATTCAGAATAAACCAATCACATTCTGTCTCATGTTCAAAAGTAATTATCATACAGCTGTCATCAATGAAATTATTCTGATTAACCCCAAATAAAGACCAGCTGTTTCTGTAAGATTTTCTTGACATCTTCTTGGTTTCATCTGACTGCTGAAGCAATGGTCTGCAAAGAGCTGACAAAGCCTGTACATGGTCTCACTACTGAAAGGAATCGATCAGGAGAGGGGTACAAAAGTTTTTTCCAAAACACTAGATGTACCATGGAACACCATGAAGGCCATCATCAACAAGTGGAGAAAATGGGGCACCACAGTGACATTATCAAGAACAGGACGTCCCTCCAAAATTTACAAAAGGACAAGACAAAATCTTACCAGGGAGGCTGCTGAGAGACCTGCAGCAACATTAATGGAGCTGCAGGAATATCTGACAAGTACTGTTTACTCTCTGCATGTGACAGCAATCTCTTGTATTCTTTATGTCTGGGCTATGGGGTAGGGTGGCTAGACAGAAGCCCTTTCTCACAAAAAACACCCAAGCCCAACTAAATCACCCCAAACCATGTGGCAAAATGTGTTATGGTCTGATGAGACCAATTCCAAAAGGTATAATAATTCCATGAAAATCAAAAAGGTATGTTTGGCACAAAAAAAGCACCTCAATAAAAGAACACCATGCCCATGGTGAAGCATGGTGGTGGCAGCATCATACTTTTGGGCTGCTTTTCTGACAATTTTAGTGCAAAACATTCAGGTGGCTGCTAGTAAGCTGAAGATTGGAACCTTCGCATCTTACAGTACAACAATGACCCAAAGCACACATCCAAATCAACAAAGGAATGGCTTCACCAAAAGAAGATCAAGGTTTTTGAATGGCCTAGCCAGGGCCCAGACCTGAATCCAACTAAAAATCTGTGGGGTGACCAGAAACAGGCTGTACACAGGAGATGCCCTCAAAATTTGGCGGATCTAGAATGTTTTGGAAGAAAGAGTGGGAAAATATTGCCAAGTCAAGATATGCCATGCTGAGAGACTCCTACCCAAAAAGTCTGAGTGCTGTAATAAAATGTGAAAAAAAGTGTTTTCACTTTATTTGTATACTTTGCAATTGCACATTAAAGGTGGGGAAAGATCTGACATGATTTATCTTAGTGTCATTGTTTTACTTCACATAAACCTCCCATTTCAACAGGGGTGTGTAGACCTTTTATATCCATTATAGATGTTTTTCTTATTGCATAGTGTGAGGAATGTTTCATCAACCTCCTCTGCCCTTTAATCCAGAGGTGTTGTTTAGTTTAGGCAACAGAGATGAGCTCTCTAGTGTCCTGGGGGACAGAAGGCCTCTCGCTGATGAAGGATACTCTGGAGAATTCAGACAGCCGAGCAGATAGTATGTGGGGGAAAGAGGAGCCAGAAAGGATGTTTTAGGCAGATTCCATGGAGCTGAGCTGCTGAAGGCTGCCAAAATTGAATCCTTCTGTTTGGCTTTTTTTCCCCCCTGACCCAAAAGCTCAAGGCACCCAGAATATTTTTCTGAGAAGCAACATGCTCTCTCCCCTACATGTCAGAACAGCGAAGTACTACATTCATTGGCGAATTCACACACACCCCTTTGGCATAAGAGTTTGAGACCTAATTGATCTGAACAAGATGTCTGTGGGAAATCCCTTGTGAACTGTGTCACTTTTGTTGTGGGAGTCTGACACATGCACTCATCAAATGAATCACCTTTCTTTCCATTTGTGATTTTCGAGCCCTACATTTTTTGCCATGGAACATAATATGATAATGATTTTTTTTTTTTTTGGCTACAGCTTTGGTAACCAGTTCTACTTTCCATCATTGTGTGATGAGCTTTAAAAGTAAGATTGGAAATTCTCTTTAGCACTGTAAGGGCTGAGTCATCTTTCAAATGTGGCCAGCAACAGGCAGGGGGCTAAATTCATTTTCAGATTTAAGTACAATGGAAATTTCTAACATTTGATAGGTTATGATGTTATCTGAAGGCCTTTCAGGCCTAAAAGAAAATATAATGGCATTGTTTGTTTTCTATTTGTCAATTGTTCAATGTTCTGGTAAGTAAAGTATTATAAATCCTTCACATAAAGAGTCCTTCACTTAAAAAAAAAAAGGAAAGAAAAAAAACAGAATGTTGCCTAAGCTCTTATTCTCAGTGGGGTGGTTGGTGTATCCATATCTGTTTCTTGGCCAGTGTCAGATCCCATCCCTATCTCCCCCACTCCCTGCTTCCCCCATCCCCTTACTACCCAACTGCTGGGCAGTACTGAAATGTTTAGGATTCTTCAGTTTTTTTGGAGCAAAACCTCAAAAAGGCCATGACTCTTCTCCTCAGACTGTCCTCATATAACCACATTTGTTCTACTGATGTATAACCATAACTCTTTTAAAAACTTGGTGTCTTACCTTGTCGCTAGTGGAGCAGACGTGTTTTGCTTCTTATCGAACAGTTGGAGGGAAAACGCAGTGCAAGGTGACATCCATGTGATCGCCAACCAAAACTGTGAATGCAAGATAACTGAGGCAGCCAAGTCCTTTAGTTTTTTTTTTTCTTTCTCACTCACACTTCCTCTTTCAACTGATATTTACGTTTCTGTTTTTTGTTTTTGATATTTGCTTTTCTGTAATATATTTAATCTTTTAACTTACGATTGCCTCTCCTTCTTTTCATCCTCAACCCTGTGGTTTCTGGTGCTGTTTGTTGCCTCACACTCATTCGTTTATCACTTCTGATAGAGTTTCCTGTCTCACTGTGGGGGCGTTCACTGAGGGACATGACGCTTGCTCAAACTCTCCTACTTCTGCTATTTTTTGATACACGTTTCTTCCGTGTTTGAAAGATGCTTTATGTGTTTATTGTCACTTAGCTAAAGAAATATCTCCAGCACAGATCCATGAATCATGAGAATTAATCTGGTACTTTAGTTAAAGTTACATAAATTATGAGAGCAATATACTTTAAATAAAAAAGGGAGTTTGTCAAATGTTCCTTTGACAATTAACTGGTGCTTAAATTCATATAGGAGATATGCTTGCAACCCACTCCAAAAGTGAAAGCTTCTGTTGGCAGAGAGAGACTATTTTACTAAATGTGATTAGTACATAAATCTTCATATGTAATACATTATTGTTTCTATAGTAACAGTTCATTCATAGGTACTTGTTTAATGGACACTCCACATAATCAACAAAAAAGGAACAAATTTAAAAATGTTTGGTTAACAAAGAAAAATGTATAATTGTTGATATGGTAAAGTTTTTTGATATACTGAAATTGTATTATTATTATTATTATTATTATTATTGTTGTTGTTGTTGTTGTTTGTTTTTAATTTATGGAAGGAGTCTCCTGTGTTAGCACTTTGTAACATTCGGTATGTTTTGCCCTATGGGAAAGTCTTAGGAACAGAGGCCTTTACAGTTTACGGTTTCTCAGTAACATGACAAGCCGCCCTTTTTTTGTCTTATTCACTTCAATAGATGGGTGAGGAACCTATGGTAGGGAGCAACTGTTATATATAGCTGTGATAAGTGATAACAGGAACTAACTTTTTTTTTGCAGCCATTCCACACCATTAACTATAACCTGATAAAAGATTGTGTAATTCTTTCATTTATAAAAAAAAAGTAATTGTTAACAAATTGCTTGTGGTATAACAGGCAATAAATACACCTCAGGATGTGTTGTAAGTGGAAATTACTAGAAACTAGTTACAGGTTTGTTAGCTGTAACTTACTTCACATCCCAGCATCCAGTTGATTATTTTCTTTTAACAGTACGTCCCCAAGTGTTTTATTTATTACACAATTATTACCATAAACTTGACCAGGAAAACAGTTACTGAAGATGAATGAATGAATAATTATTATTAACTTATTAATGTAAGAGTAAGTGTATGACTTGTAAATAGAAAGTGAATGGAATGAATATTCCCTCATCACCCCTACAGACACCCAGAACAACTAGGGACTAATTTTTGGAACTCTTTTTTATTTCAGCCACAAGATGCCACTGCAGGTCCTTACAGTCTAAATGACTGTTTATTACTTTAGCCTCTCTAAACTCTATAGCCTCTGAATTATGTTCCAGTGATAATTTCATGCATATTTTCCTGGCTCAAATACAATTAACCCTTTCTTTTTTGGCCCATTGCCACAAACACTGCATCTAAACACTTGTATTTGATTAAGACACAATGTAAATCTCTCTCTCTCTCTCTCTCTCTCTTTTATATATATATATATATATATATATATATATATATATATATATATATATAAAAGAGAGAGAGAGAGAGAGAGAGAGATTTACATTGTGTCTTAATCAAATACAAGTGTATTATACAAAATAAATATAAATATTAAACAAATATATATATATATATATATATATATATGTTTCTAGGAAGCTGGGATCAGAGCACAGGATCAACCATGATATGGCACCCCAGCACAGATGTGGTTAAGGGCCTTGCTCAAGTGCCCAACAGCAGCAGCTTGACATGTTGATGTTTCATATTAACATGCATACACTGTTTGGTCTGCGTTCCAATTCATTCCAAAGTTTCAGCCGGGTTGAGGTCAGGGCTCTGTGCAGGCCACTCGAGTTCTTCCACTCCAACCTACTTCCATTCCAACTTTATGGCAACAGTTTGGGGAAGAACCACATATGGGTGTGATGGTCAGATTGGCCATATGTCAAATGTACCTACTCACAGGAGTCAGCTCTTTCTTTGAGCATTTGCACTGTCGAATAACTGAGTACTTAAAGTGCTGTGTGCTCCTGTGCTTAAATCACTTCATCAGCAGATTAAACAATTCATCATTTATTTCTCACCTAGTATGTCTTCTGATGCACTGTGATTGCAGTGGAACCTTATTGGAACTAATGTCAAAAGTGTTTATTGCACTGTTGATATTAGACTTTTTATTTTACAATCAATTGTTAAGACATATAACAAACCCCTAATGTGCTATAAATATGGGTTAAAGAGTTTTTAACCTCTTCTGTTTTACTCTATGGCTGGTGTCATATAGTGAGCTCGATTTTTCATCTAGTGGGAGTTTCATCTGGCTGTTCAGTGTCCATTCTGATGGACAAAGGGGTGTTAAATGGTGTTGTATGTGGCAAAGAGCAACACAAGTTCTGAAGGGGTTAAATATAAAAAGTACTAGACAGACATATACAGCTATTGCTTATATTCAAAAGTACTGACTATATTTCATTATTCACACAAAATGTCCATTGGCTTATTTCTGACAATCAGCTAAAATGAAAGTGTACTATATTCTCAGTATGACATATCCTATTATCTTATTATTTTCCTGTCAGTCATACCACAGTTTATTTTTCTCACAGGTGGTGGAAGTGAAAGTGAAAGAAATGTTGATAATTTTTAAGCTGTAAGACAATTTTAGAACTGTTGTAGGAACATCTGTGTCAGTTTTGTGGCTAAGTTAATTCTCTATATAATATGCCTTGACAGTGGTTGAACATTTACATCATAGTAGAATACATGTCTTAACATATCACCTTCAGTTTATCAATTTATAAGTCAGTGATAAGCGTGATCATGTGTAATTTTTTATTCCTTTACAGAGCAGTTCATAGCAGTTTAACATTGCAAAACTAGTTAGTTTTTGTTTAACCCAGTAAACCCCCTGGAACTCACAGAGAGCCCAGACTTATATTTTGCACTCTTCTAATATGTACTTTCCCTGTTACTGAATAATGTACTTTAAACTGAATAAATGAAACAGAAATTGGGGGGTAATAATAAGGGGTCTCAGGTTAACGCAGTATCTACTGAAGGACATGATGCTTGCACAAATTCTCTTACTTCTGCTATTTCTTAATGCCCATTTCCTCCGTGTTTGACAGTTGCTTAACGCGTTTATTGTCAATAAAGGAAATATCTCCAGTACAGATCCATGAATCATACCTGTCAATCTGGTGCTCAGGTGAAATTCACTGTAGTGTACTTTAACTATAAATGGGGTTTCTCAAGTTTTATTTTGATAATTGAGAGTTCTTAAATTCTAAAAGGGGAAACTTCTGATTTAGTAGAATCTTACTGATGCAAGAGAAAACACATTTCTGTTCATTACATGAATTTCTACATAAACTGAGACTGTAAGTGTTTACTGTGTCAACATGGTGTCCAGATCCCACATTTGTTGCATGTGAGCCCATTAGTACACCAGTTTGTGTGTGTGCGTGTGTGTGTGTGTGTGCTTGTGTGTGTGTGCTTGTGTGAAGTGACAGTTTAACTGTAAACCTCAAGGCTTGGCTCGTGTTCAGCTGTTACAGGCATGCTACTAGAGCGTTTAATTTATGCAGTCAGTCCTTGTGCCTGATGCCTCTACACAGTTTGAAGTGAAATATGGCACATTTTAGCAATGTGCATGGCTTGCCCACACATTTCCTCCACTTGTATGTTACAGTGTACATGTACACGAAGCAAAAACAAGCGGATGAGTGACTCATCTCATAGATCAGTGATATATCACTTTCTACTGAACTTTTGGGTAATAGCCTGAGACAGGTTGGTGAAACAACATTATAAACTTATATTTGAATCTAAATAAAAAAAAACCCCAGATAAATACCCTGATAAGAACCCATAAATACCCTAATAGTGTATTTATCAAATGTACATTATGTTGGATGATTAATGACCTATTATACGACCAACTGTTCTGAACAGGACAATGTTAGGCATACACTACTTGATTTTATTTACAGCTTCTCATAACACTGATACTTCCAACCATTTCAGTTTCAGTTCATCATTTTGAATAAAGAAAGAGCATTTGTGCATTTAAAACTTTATTTGAATACACAAGAAAAACACAAAATGCAACATCAAAATGACTCTAGGTCAGCTATCTCTATTTCAGTACACTACTGTCAGTGGTTTTATGACACAATTAGTAGATAGTACTATATTCAGCTTTGTATTATTTGAAGCATGTATACTTTCTATAAGTCCTTATTTACAGCATGCTTGTTTTAGTGCAATATTCAGAGCACATTCTATCAGAGTTGGTAAGAATGCCATGTGTCTTTCAATCTTTTTATTTGTGTGCCTGTTTTCTTAGCAACTAAACAGTCAATATCTGATCTTAATCTGGTCACACTGGTTTTGCTACAACTGAAGTGATGGGTTTTATTGTTTATTGTAAAATGTTTTCTCTTAATTCCTTTTGTGTTTTTTCTTTAATCACAGCGATTGTTTTTAGGCATAAAGGCTGCATTTTCTGACCTCAGCATCAGTAATAACTTACACCGGACAGGTGATATATCTTGGGCTGAACCTAAAATGCACTGTGTAGTAGAATTGCCATGAGTGCTGAGAGGAAGGAACAGGGCTTATAACTAGCGGTCCTCAAAGACGCCTCAAAGCGCGGTAAACAGTGGGCCAAACCCTGCTTATTAAAACTGAACATTGGGCAACATTCTTCATATCCATGGTCATGATGCAGCTTTCACCAGCTGGAGCAGAAATAGAGCTTCAAGAATTCATAGTGCGGGATACTAATGCATATGTTGTTAAGATGTCTAAGGGACCTCATTTTCTATAGGGGGAGGTGTTCTCTTCCTCCTCATCAGGAGGTTCTTCACTATATAAACAGGTGCTCTCCATGGCCATCAGGGAAGTGTTTCTCTGTAGGAGGAGGTGCTCTCTATGTTCATCACAGAAGTGCTTTTCTGTAGGAGGAAGTGCTCTCCATGGCTATCAGGAAATTGCATCTCTACATGAGGAGGTGCTCTCCATACTCATCAGCCGCCCTCGTAATATAGAGCTGCCCTGGCGACTGAGCTGCTGCCGGAACTCTGTGGTCAGAAAGTAGTATATGAGTGGATTCAGGCAGCAGTTGAGGCTGGCAATGCACAGTGAGATTGGATGGAACTGTTTAACTGCCTGCCGCACAGGACACTGGGTAATGAAGTCCTGTGAGACCATCATATACAGCACGAAGTTGATGTGGTAGGGGGCGAAACAGAAGAGGAACACACCAGTACACACTAAGACCATGCGCAAGGCCCTTTTCTTGTCGTTGACTGAGACACCAGGCCTCAAGCTCTGCTTCAAAGAATAAATGATGAAATAAGAGCATAACATGATGATGGTCAGTGGGGCCACAAAGCCCAGGAGCTCGCCGAAGGACATTATGGTCACTGCTGTTCCCAGGTTCAGCTTCCGCATGGGCAAGTCCTTGAAGCAGGTATCATTGTGCTGTTTGTCTGGTGGGGTGCTTCTCATCAAGATGAAGGGAGAGCAGCATAAACCAACCACCAACCATACAACTACGCTAATGCGAACATCATAGCGCCGCTTCCACTGTCTGGCACAAAAGGGGCGCATCAGGAAGGCACACCGCTGGATACTGATGCAGACCAGGAAGGCAATGCTAGCATACATGTTAAGATATTTCAGGTAGAAGCAGAGCAAGCACAGCCCCCTTCCAAAAGGCCAGGTGAGAGTAATGTAGTAGTAGATGCGCAATGGCAAAGACAGGACGTGGGCCAGGTCAGCGATGGCCAGGTTGATCATGAAGATGATGGCTTTGGTCTTCTTGCTGTAAATCATAGAAGCAACCAAGTGACTTTCTTGTATACGATAGTATACTACTGTCATCACTTGCAAACCAGCATGAAATGACTGAAATGTAACAAACATCATGAGTCAAAATGTTCTTAGCAGGCCTTCAAACATTAACAGTCATTACATAGGTTGTGGGTGCTAAAGGTAGTTTACACAGCAGATCTTTAATATGTTCGAGAAGAATGATGAGAAAGCAATTTAAGAAAAACTGACCTTATAAAGCGACACAGCACCCAGAGAGCAAGGCTGTTCCCTAGCAGGCCTGGGATGAAGATGAACAGATAGACATAGGTGTAGAGTTTATTCATGTTTTCTTCCCACCCTTCACTATGATTTGTACAACTGGAGTTGCTGGCCCCTGCAGCATTCGTGGAAGACATCATGACACTGTAGAGTCATTTATCAGAGCTCTTTCCTGATAGCTGGAAATGCAAAAAAAAAAAAAAAAAAAATTCACTTGTGCTACACACTGATAGACAATTACATCAAAATCAAACATCAAAATCTTATCAGGCACAAAAAGCCTATAAAAGCTGTAAAGGCTATAAAGTACAGAGAAGACTGATGTTTTATGATTACAAGAACACATCTACCAAAATGATTATGCCAAAATATAACTATTCATAATACACTACATAATATCTGTATAACAACATTCTACTGATGTGGTTCATTTATATGAGCCATGTGATTGTATTAATTAAAAGCTGGTTACAAATAAAAATTTTCAGAAGCATCTAATATATAATACTGTATATCAGCTTTACTATTACTTCAGAGAGTTCATATCTATTAAATTATGTGCTAAATACAAGATGAGAAGCCTGTGAGAAAAGAGTCACATTTGGAATTTCTTTTCCACTTCCAAAAGACATAACTTGAAAGATTTACCGTTTGATATAACATTCTATTTGTTCTACCTTTCATACAGACTGAGTATAAAGCACAAAGTGTGGTTTCTGCATGCAGTGGAGAAGATGTGTGGGTGTGCTGGCCTTCATCAGCATGCAGGTTGTTGATGTTTAATGGTTTTCTTGTCTTAGTGAGTACATCTTAGACTCAATGAGCATTTACTTTTAAAATTATGGTTTCCCCTCAAATCAGAGGAAAAAATTTAACCCCTGTCAAAATGGCTGGCGGGGATATGTTGCTCGTATTGAATGATGGTACACGCATCAATGTATATGTATATATAGCCAATATCAGGTTTAATAAAAACCATATATGTTTGAAAAATATATATTTAGGACACAACACCAATGTAGCTACTGGTAAGGAATGTGTTTTGCTTTTTGACTTTTTCAATACAGAATAGATCTTATACACAGTGAAATAAAAGTAATTATTAATTAATAGTAAATGAATTAATAATAACTGATATTTAAAAGTAATTAGTAATTAATTAAATAAAAGCTAAATAAAATAAACAAAGAAAAAAATTGTAGTAATGGTGCATTACAGGATATTCAAAGGATATTCAAAAAGATATTTATAACCAGCCCTGATTGAACTTTGTCCAGTATAGCACCTTGGTCTTGGTCCTCATGATGCTGTTTGTTTACTCATGTTCGCTAGCAGACTCTGGGGCTTTGTAGGAACAGGTGTATTTATATTGGGATCACGTGACCCTTTTACTGCACACTTTGGTGGGGGTGTGGGGAATTAGGGAGAAAATTTATGCAATCACAAATGTCAGTATTATAGGCACTTTTTTTTTTTTGTAGATTCACGACATATAATCCCAAAAAAGCTTTCTGAAAGCACAGAACTGCAGTTTGTTGAGGATTGCATGTCACTGCAAACAAAGATTGATCAGACAGATGGTTATAATGTTTCTCCTACTAGATTTTTAAAAAATGTTAGCTAAAACAATTTGTGTGATTTGTCCTAATTTCATTGGTTAAATGTTCCCTTGCAATTTGATGTCATAAGCCTATATACTGTATAGCAGGGGTCTTCAATCTTATCTACAAAGTGTGGCTGCAGGCTTTCATTCCAATTACGTTATTTCACTTCTTTAATCAGTTTGTCTTAGTCTCCAATCAAGTGTATCAAGCATACCTCCAGTTTGGGTGTAATAAAAGCATTCAGCCACACAGGCCTTTTGCAGATAAGATTAAAGACCCCTCGTGTTACATTTGAATAAAAATAAAACCCTTACTTTTGTATTGATAGGCCTGTGACAATCCATTTGCTGTGTACATGTTAAGTCTATAGACTGCAAAATGTGTGGTTTTACCTGCTGTAGCTTTGGAAACATTTTGTTATTGCATGTGTGCATGTGTGTGTGTTTGTGATGACAGTACTAAGTGTTGTGTGAACTGAAGTGAATTAGGACACGAGTAGGCTTTCCAAACTGGCAAAAGAAGAAACCTCTTGAGATATAGACTTTCGACTCATTTGCTTTGTTTTGCAGTTATTTGAATTCTTATGAGTGACTGCTGGCATTTGAGTTTTCTTTCCAAACCCTTGCTCACCCTGTTTTACCCGGGCCCACCCACTGTTCGATTTCTAACCTCATCAGTGGATTAGTCCAGTGTATGTTTGATAATGTATACACTACTATCACATTTTCAAGTGTAATGTGATGGTAATGATTCCTTGTAAGAATTTTATCATGCTATGAGTGATTAGTTGATAATATAATCAAGTTGTAATGAAAGGGTCAATATTTATTATAATCCCATGTGCTGTACTGCCCAACTGCAACAAAAGCTCAGGGCATGTCTTACCCTCCCAGCAGAGGTCCCCTTTCCCCTGAGTTTTGAACACTACTACCACACCACTTCCTGTTGTCACAGTATAAAAGGACTGTTCATATACACACACAATGTTACTTTGTTTTAATAGAACCTTTGCACAACAACCTAATCTGGAATTTAGTGTTTCCGTATTACATTCCAAACATATAATAGCTTACATCAAATAAACAATCATTTAACAGATTCACTTTATTCAGGCATCCGATTATGACATTTTAAATTTTGATAATTTTTTTGTTATTAATTGTTAATAAATATTACAGTTACTTTATTATTATTCACAAGTCATTATTAATTATAAAGTTTGTGCACTACAACACAAACTGAGCACATTAGAGCTTTATGACGTATTAATAGAGTTAATTTAAAAAATGTTTGCAAGGAATCAATGATATATGCACAAATCTTGTTAAATCTGTTACTGAGCTGTTAAATGACTTTTGGTTACTTGTTTTTAGTGATTTATATATGAAAAAATTTCTAATGAAACCAATGCCAAGCACAAATGACCACTTTTTCTGCTCACAAATAATTTATGATGGTCAGTTTGTATGGTTTGTGAACAGTGATCAGCTCTATCATGTATGCAATACCATGCAGGAAAGCAAGGTTCCTTCCATTCAACAGAAGTTTAATCATCTTTCACAAGTGCCAACTCCCTTCCTGCAGTAGTTTCAGAAAGAAGACATCAGAGTGTTTAAGTGGCAGAGAAGTAGTGCGATGGCATGACGGAGACTGAGGGCGCACGAGAACATAAACAGGTGCTGACTGTGTATTGCTACTGTGAGATGCTATTGAATTAGTGTGTGAAAGTAAGGTTGTGTGCTGTGAGAACTGATACGATGCATGGCGCTGTTTTGAATTAAGGACACAGGGTACCTGTCTCCATCCTGTTACTATATTATATTTAAACCGTGAGAACATGATGCTACAAGGCTGTTTCTCTTATTTAAATTTAGCATTTGAGTGAGGCTGCAACAGACTCACTGGTTTCTTTTCTATGTTTTTTTCCACTGTATATGAGATGCTGTTGTTGCCCAGCCACTGACATGGTTGAGGAACTTGCTTTCTGCATAAGCACACATGCACACTCTGATTTTCAAAAACCACGCTTACATGTTAGTTGCAGTCTGCTCTCGGAAAATTTGACTATTATTGCTCCGGAATTGATTTCAAGGCATTTCTAACCAAAGCCATCTTCTGCAGGTGTAGTAGCAGTTTACCTTTAAATTGACTTTAAAAGGTTCACATTATGCATTTCACCATGTATAAATGGACTGACATGGAATAGTATCACTATTTTAGAAAATCACCTTGTTTATGAATACACACTGTACAGAAATAGAGCAGAAAAGCACATATTGAGCTCTCTGGCCATTTTTAATTGCATAAATTAATTGTATTATATTTCCACGTTTCCTTTTTAAGCCGTAACTCTTCTAGGGCAGTAAGCATTTTTTCATCTTACTACACATGGCAGTACATTACAGTCACAACATAGTATTTGATGTTATAGAAGGAGCAGGTTATCAAAGAAAAACAAAACAAAACAATGAACCATCCTCGCTTAGCCCATTTATCAAAAGATTTATGAATAACAGTTCTTTCTCAGCTACTTTTAGCCTAAACTACTTTGTCATTTAAATTTGCAAATAAGAGCTGTATGTTCAACTAAACAAAGAATATGCAAACAGTTCCCTTTTTAGCTTAGTTGTTGCTGTCATGTATTGTGGAGTCCCCTACCTTTCAGATGCAGAGAGATCCGAATTCAGCGTTCGTGGATTCCAGCACTGTTGATGTCAAATGCTGAACTATTCGCGCGAAACTACTACCGTTTTCTCTTCACCTCTCTAAAGAGGAAGTGGCGTCTTATCAGATTTGCCTAGTATGTGCTGTCTGATGCATTCTATTATAAACAGTGTCCACAGCCATTGAATCAATGGTACTCCAGACATGCAGACAAATTCAGTTTCTGACTGCATGGGCCTTCCAGAGATACAAATGCCTTTTTTAGAGTCTTTATCTCCTACCAGAGTTTTTGCTGCTCATGTAACACCATAACTCTCTGCTGTTCCTCAAAGCTTGGCTTTGTGTCACGCCTCTGAGCTTTGACTGCATGGCTGTAAGACCGGTTACTAGTTTGTTTAAGTCTCAAATGTTGTCTGGTTGTTTAGACAGAGTCACACTCAGGAAGGTGAAAGACATGAATAATTTTGACTTCTCTATTCCTGGGACATGGTTGGAAGGAGCTTCATTCTATAATTGACAGCACATGATGTCAGAGGTTCAATCATTTTTTTCTATCACTAAATGTTAGCTCAAATGGTCAAATTACAGCATAACTATGATTGGGTGGTGAAGTCTTTCTCTTGATGTTATGTGGTGTCAGACAGCAGCTGCTTTTTTAATATTCGATTTTGACTGCAGAGAGGAAGTCTGATGGTTTAACACTTTAAACACTTCACTAGATACTCAGTTATCCAGTAATCTCTGTGTTGTGCATGGGGGGTGGGGTGTTTTAAATCTTTTTGTGAAGGTTAATGCATTTTTAGTTAATGCAGTTAATGCGTTAATGCATTATTAATTAATCAGTTGAAGGTCCTTACAAGACATATGAGTAAAACTACTGCAGCTGCAGTAAGAATTCACTTGAGCAAATGTAAGAGTAGTGATAAAATTTGCTCAAGTAAGAGTAAATAAGTTATGTGGTGGAAAAAAAAGCTACTTGAGAGATTACTATGTTACTTTAAAATATGTCTACAACTGATGTAACTAATATGAAAGTGTTCTATATCTGAGGAGGGCATTTTGGAACAATTATGTTAACTAACCAATTGAGAAATACTGATACTGATACTGATACTGTAAACAACATCTGGATTAGCAACAGTATGTAAAGACAGGTAAAGTTAGCTGGCTAGCTAACTTAGCCAAATGCTTTCAGGGTTTCTGTAGCTTGCTATATTTGTTAGTTAATTCATATATGTTTCTAGCTACATAGTTAGCTACCTATCAGTGATGCCCCTTACACAGTATTCTGAGTGTTACCTGTAGGTTGTAGCAGCATTTAGCTATACTGTATTTTACACAACAGCCAATCGCTGTTGAATTCAAACATAGTGACATCTTGAGTTTAATACAGAGCTTCCATACTGTAAAACATCCAAAGATCTGACTAGCTAGTCTAGCTCACTCATCTAGCTAATGGTTTATTTGTACATGTTTCTGCTATTTAGATGTTGAGTTGTGAAATGCTGACATCTCTACACTCCACCCAAAATTTGCAGCTCACTATCACCCTGTTTTCATTTAAAAGTGATGATACTTAATAAATTGAGCAATGGATGCATATCCGTCTCCTCTATCTCAGATGTTTCTCCTGACTAAGCATTTGGTTCCTGCGTAGCCAACATTAAACTGCTTCATTTCGAGCGTTTCAAAAATGAATTATTTAAAATGTGCAAATACTGCCGTTTAATTGGTTTGCAGTCTACTGGTGTATTGTATTTTTTACTCTAATGATGAAAAATAAATGTAGGATTTTATTTAAACTCAAGTAAAAGTACTATAATCTAATTATACTCAAAAAAAAAAAAAACATTACATTGAATCATGTCTGAAGTACTGTAATGAGAGTACGTGTGTGTGGGTGTGTGTGTGCATACGTGCGTGATTGTGCGTGATTTACCAGCAGTTATATTTAAGCTCCCCAGTTTGTCTGTTATACTGTATATCAGTTGGATGAAGTCTTTTATTTCCCTGGTCTTTTTCATTATAAGCAATCAAAGAAATTTCCAAATCTCATGGATTTTCTTATAAGGCAGTCTGAGGTACGTACGTAATACACACTGCTAGTATACACTGGGCTCGCAATAAAGTCTGTTTCTTACCGCGTTTGTTACGTCTATGTAATTCATGCAGATTTAATCAGTCATATCTAGCTCACGCTGATTTAAATCCTCGTTTAAATTGACCAGGTCCCTTGAGTATTAGGGACTTTAGAGCAACTATAAAGCTGAAGTAATAGTTCCACTGTATTGACTTTAAAATTCTTATAGTGTGGATTTAATAAGGCACTGGTGAGGAAATTCATAATTTTACTGTGTATATTGCGTTTTATTTCTTACATATTTTGTCTGTGCTTTTCTTTTCATTCCAAATGTGTTCCAACGAATTGAGATCTGGGGAAATATTCAGATCTTTGGAGTAAAGTGAAGATTACAAATCTAGCTTGAGAAATAGATGATCTATGACATGACACATCCTGTTGGTTGTATCAACTGGTAAGGAGTAAATATGGTCACAATGGGTTGCACATATTCAGGTTACATACAGTGAAAATGATGCTCAGTTGGTATTAAAGGGCCCAAATTATGTAAAAAAATATATATATATATTTTTATGTTATTGCCAACTAACACCATCTAACTTAATGTCAGGATGAATCCACAGATTTGAGTTGTTTACAGCAAATTCCGATCTACGTTTATGACAGTACCAACATGTTTTTAAAAGTTTTTTTTGCTGACTTTATTATTTTGATGGTGATGCAGCCACAGTAGCACATGATCATGTGCAAACATGTGCTTGTTCTTAGCTGCCAAGTGTAGTATGCAACATGTTCTTTCTGTGCTGTAGCCTCTTCGCAAGAGCTGATGCGTTCTACATTCATCGATGTTGTAATGAGCTGTTATTTTACTATTAATCAACTTTTAGTTCCCATAAACAAGTGCAGCTATTTTCTCCTGAACTCTGTCATAAACAAGATGATTTTGCTCACAGAGCCGTTAGCTGTTACTTAGTTATACTTATTAGCGTATTTCCTTTCTGACACATGCTTCTGAGAAGTGGGTGTCTTAACATATTGAAACGGAATTGAGAAACAGGACTTCGTATTAGCCCACCGATTAGAATCACCAGGCTTATAACCTTGTTTGTTAAGTATTTTAAAGATTTTAGCCACTGTTTGCTGAGTAACCTTTTCTTACTGAATTGTGAAAATACTGAAGTACTTTTGCTTGGGCCATAGGCAGTAAGAAGTAAGATTTCCGATTATGTATGAATTCCTGTGCAGCAGTAAATGACTACTGAAAGTTAGATGACCTGGAGGCTGGAGCAATCAAGTAAACATGAGTGTCATTTTTTTTTTTACAGTAGAACTTCCCTAATTCTGTTTTTTTAAGGAAGCTATGTATGTCACAAACATGAGCAGGAATATTTAATACTAATATACTAATAATAACATATACTCTATGTACTAAATAATATACAGTCCCCTGCAAAAGTATTGGAATGGCAAGACCAATTTTGTCTTTGCTATACAATGAAGACATTTGGGTTTGAGATCAAAAGACAAGATATAAACTATAATAAGATTTATAAGATTTATTTCAGCTTGCATTTCCTGATATTTACATCTAGATGTGTTAAACAACTCAGCACATGACACCTTCTGTTTGAACCCACGCATTTTTCAAGGAATCAAAAATATTGGAACATGTGACTAACAGGTGTTTCTTGTTGCCCATGTGTGCCATGTTAGATTGATTGTTTAAACAATTAATAGCTCTGAATATACAGTATATATATATTGAGCCCTGGGTTTCACCTGTGAAGACTGCATTTGTTGTTAAAATGGATAAACAAACATGAAAACCAGAGAGCTGTCTATGGGAGAAAAGCAAACAATTTTGAAGCTGAGGAAAGAGGAAGAATCGATCAGAGCCATTGCACAAGCATTGGGCATAGCCGATACAACAATTTGGAATGTCCTGAAAAAGAAAGAAACCACTGGTGTACTAATAACCAGACATTCAACAGGTCTGATAAGGAAAACAACAGTTGATGACAGAAACATTGTGAGAGCTGTGAAGAAAAACCCAAAGCAACAGTCAGTGACATCATCAACAACGTCCACAGGGCAGGGATATAAGTATCACAATCCACCTTTCGAAGAAGATTGTGAAAGCAGAGATATACAGAATAAATCGTGGTATACTGTTAGATAATTAGAGGCCTGCTAGCTAGTTTTCAAGATGATAAGGTTAAAAAAAATCACTTCAAAATCCCGTCCATGCAAAGCGCTACAACAAATGAAAGTTGTGGTGTGAGATAGCAAATAGACAATTCTGAGTCATAATTTCCAAGTGCAAGTTAAAAATGACATTGGAACACAGAGCAGTTGTAGCTGACATTAATGGTACTTTTAGAAGACTGTTTGTCATGATAACTTGGGATAGGGTATTTTCAAGCTCAGTGCAATTTTTAAATGGCTCACCTGTAGATGTAGATGTAGATGTAGATGTTTATGCGGGTTGAGTGGTGAGCTGTGAAATACTGATATCAACACAGGGTTCAGCTGACATTATAGCAAAAACATGCCCAAACAAACCATTAGCTGTCTGAGTGGGCTAGACTAGCTAGCCAGATCTCTGGATGCAGTTTCCTGTACAGCATTTAAAGATCAGTTGAAGAAGATTAAATTGGTCAGGAATGCTGTACATACATCCGTAGTATGCACTTTCTGCAAGAAACTGCTTTATTTTGATTGGGTCTTTAAACGGAACTATTGTATTATAAAATTTGCACATATTGTCTTTTAATTGACTTACAGTCTTTTGGGGTTAAAATAATTATATTTTTACTCTGTAACAGTGATTAAAAATAAGTGTAGTGAAGTTGAATATTTAGTAAATGTACTACGGTTTAATTATACTCTAAAAAAGTACCACTACTGTGGACCATGTACTTACGTACCTTAACAAGAGTACATGTAGTTTGTTGCTTTCCACCCCAGGTTATGGGTTGCAGTTCTCTAACAATAATCTTTTTCTTAGGGGGGTAGGGGTTATCAAATATACAAAATGTGTTAAAACAACCAAACCACTGGAAGAGTATGGACACAAGCATCTCAGTTTTTTTTTTAAAACCATAACAAAGGCCAATCATATAAGTTACACTTACAAATGTGGACGAGGAGTGCCCTAGTGAGCATGTGAAAGTGTGTGTGTGTGTGTGTGTGCGTGTGCATGTGTGTTGGGGCTTTTATACCTTGCAAGAGAACAAAAACTCATAGCTGTGCAAAACCTTGCTTGGGCGTTGCTTTCCAGTTTCTGGCCTAAATTTGACAAATATTGTCATGTGACCCTCCCAAGGAGGAACTATAAAATTTAATTTAAAACAGCTTGGCTGTAATGAAAGTGCGTTTTCACTCAGCCTGCCCTGGAATGCCCATGTACTTTACATTTGTATTTTCCCTCCTACAAATTAGCATATTTCAGTATTTAATTGTTCTTTGATGAGCTGAAGTACTAAAGATGAATCTGCTGTGTATTTTATTTGAGCAGTATTTGCAGGCAGCACATACATTTGTAAATAATCAGGTTAGTTCATGATGATGTATAAAATATATGGTTTTTATTTTATTAATTATAAATATAAATAATGCATATATACATATGCAACATGCATAAAATAAATATTCAATTCATTCATTCAATTCTATATAAATATCCAAAGTCAATATAGATAGTATGGTATATAATCATACAGCACTGCATAAACGTATAACCTCAGCATTTTAGTGTGAAACAGTGGTGTCTGCTTTGATGCAAGCAAACCACAGAGGATTTCAGTGCTGACGTATTTGTGTTTTTTAACCTCTCATTTTTGTCCCTGTCCCCGTCCCCCCCACTCTGTTTATGAGCATCACCAAACCACAAAGTTGGCCAGTACTTCTGCATTGTGTAATAACATGAAAGCAAAATAACTCATTCAATTATTAAGAATTGGGTTTCCCATGTAGTGTATGTTTTTTCTATGTGGTGAAAATACATAAACGCTAAGAAACGTGCAATTAATATTTTTGTCCATGATCAAGCTTAATGTAAATAACTTCCCTTCTCAACAACTTGATTTGAATTTGAATATCAACTGGTTTCACCTCCTGTGGTTTCAGAAGCACTTTTTTTATTTGCTATGTTATATACTAAGAATACCATTTTGCATACGAAAAATTTGAGAATTTATTTACCTTTCCTCTAACATAACATGTTTCTCATTGTGCTCAGAATGCAGAATCTTTTTTTTCCCTTTGACCTACTCTATTATGTGTAACCAAATATGTGGTTGCACGTGTACAATTGTCTTGCAGTGCATCACCAAGTAGAAAAACAAATGTTCAACACAAACGAGACAAGAGTTTGTCACTCATCAGTGCTCTATCTATCTATCTATCTATCTACTAGATGCTTCACTACATCTATTTGTATTTGTGTGTTAAATATATAGTGATCTGTTCATATAGATAGATAGATAGATAGATAGATAAATAGATATATAGATATGTGTAATGCATAATGAAGGATGCATGAAGGACATCTTACACCACTCCTTGCTAAACTATGGCTGGATCAGTCTGGAGCTTAACTTGAGCTGAGGTGTTCATGAAAGGGATGAGAGACATTGTCCATGATGAGCAGCAGTCGAGCCAGCATCCTCTACTACACAACTGATTCCAGGGAGTCCAAGTTGGTCCCAATTACCTGTTCCTTATTAAGACCTTAGTAGTTTGTTTAGTCTGCTGGCATCTCCTACTTTAATGCCACTGGCCCAGCCTACTGCTGCAGAAAAGATAGTGGTTGCCACAACCTCCTGGTAGAACATACGTAGTATCCTGTTGCATACATTAAAGTATCTGAGCTTCCTCAAGAAGTAGAGTCTGTTCTGTGCTTCCTTAACATAGCGACAGTACATAAAATGTGAACCTAAGAAAATAATGTCTAAGAAAATTAGAAGTTATGAACCTGTATGGACAGAAATATTTTGTTTTTAATCCCTCATTATATGAATTTCATTTGACTGGTGGAAAACAGTGCCACCTACTGATGAGTGAGGTGTTATGGAGCACTTTCTGGGAGAGTAATGGCTCTCACCACTGGAGGGAACTGAGGAGCTACAAAGGTTTTCAATGGCCAATTGCAGCATGAAATTGGAAGCTGAAAGTTTGTGGCTTAAAGCATAATTATCCCTGAAACATTCTGAATAGGAGAGAAATAGTTGTTTTTCAGCCAGTAATAATGGCTAGCTTCAAAATAATCATTTGTTTTTAATGTCCCTGAAAAGGCCTAGAAAAGGCCTAGAAGCTTGATTTCAGACTTTTAAGTGTTTTCAGCCTGTTGTATACACACATTGGCCATTTTATCAGACACACCTTCATACAGGTGAACTCTGTAGATACACAGTTACTACCAGTAGCCCATCTATTGCTATACTCAGTTTGCTTGCCTCATCTACTTCTTCCATCAATGGAAAAAACTACCACTTACCAGATATTATTTGGGTGGTAGACCATTCGTTTTACAGCAGTGTTGTGGTGGCATGGAGAGTGAGTGGGGGTAACAGTGGCATGCAACAAGTGAGTGGGGGTGAAGAGGTTTGGGATGAACTGGAACGGTGACTGCGCCCCAGGCCTACTCACCCAACATCAGTGCCTGATCTCACTAATGCTCGTGTAGCTGAACTGGCAAATCCCCACGACCATGCTCCAAAATCTAGTAGAAAGCCTTCCCAGAAGAATGGAAATTATTATAATGGCAAAAGGGGGACTAAAACAAACGTTTGGCCATATAGTGTATGTAGGAGTAAAAAGTGCTATTCAAAATTATTTAAACTGAACAAGAGGTTTTAAATTAAGCACCAAGCAGATGTCTGCAATCTTTATGTTATGAAAGACAGAAAAAGCAGTGTGACTATGATTGGGTTTAAGAACAAATCCATTCTGTGTGCTAGCAAAAACTGGATGTAGGCCCAAGGCCATATATTATCTTATGTATTTTCTTGTGCTCCACAAACCTAAGTAATTTGACATTTTAACTACACAACTACTCTTGCTTAAGCCAGGCTCTCCGGGCAGGAGTATGTTCACACTGGCCACTTATGCTCTGGCTTCCTTTTCCTGTCTGACCATCACAAATTCTCGGGAACCCAAACAGTTTGCTGCTGTCACGCGGGCTGCTCTTAAAATCATAGCTGGTACATTTCTTCATACAGCTCATATATCCACCAAGGTCAAACTAGTGCCTTTGTAATTTAGCATTGCACATACAGATGTGTGTGTCACTCATATAAGAATAATAACAACAGATATCAGGTTGCTATTTGCGGTATTAGTATAACCATACAACCCAATATCACACCTTATATATTATAGTAACTGCTTCAAACTTTGTATTTTCAAAGAGGCTGACAGATCACACTAAACACTGTGGTGAGTATGATATTTTTTTCTTAGGATAAGCTTTAGAAAGTGGGTGGTTTCAACCAATTTCACTAAGCACTAAGCTCATGTGACTGTCTCCAAGCTCAGAGCAAGTAAAGCACTGATTATGCCCTTTAACACACTTTAGTAATGAAGGAGACGACTTGTACATGGTATATAGTCTATAATGGAATAAAGAAGGTCAAGAATGAAATGTTGGAGGTCAGAGTCACTGATATTAACTAGTAACAATCTTTTGATGTAGTAATTTAAGTAAGGAATAAAAGACAACAGTGTGCTGTTAAAATAGTCAACGACATGGAGGTGTGATGCATTACTAAGCTGAAGTTGATCATTTCCCTATTACAGCACTTCCTGAACTGTTTTATTTCTCTTAGACCACAGCAATTTTGCAAACGATTACATTATTATTTATCATCCGCATTTAATGTTGTGTAACATCTGTGAAACAAGTTAGTCCTCTATTTTTCTCTCTTGACGTTAATAAGACCAAATAATGTAGTTATCATGTTAGAGTGCAAAGCCCTAAATCCTGTCTCCAGCCCTCCAAGACTTTCCCATTTCAGAAAACTTAAGGGAACAGCTATACCTCTGACTTTTACAAAGCACTGAAACCGGAGACTCCTTCCAAAAATGCCTCACGGAAAACTTGACCATAACAACAATTGCTACACACCTTTTTTTAAAGCAGTTAATGTGGCACCTGCCATAAAATTCCCCAGGTAAGCTGTTACTATAGAACTGATAATGTATCAGCCCAAGCATATTTATGTATGCAATAGTTTTCACAGCTGTTTTCTCAGGTTTGAGAATTCAACAGTGCTCTGATATAACATGAGTTAACATTAACACACGTTAAAAAAAGCAGCTAGTTAGCTCCCTACACACACAGCTATCATTATGTTGTGATAAAATGCATAAAAGTGAAAAGCTTTAGCCAATTGAGAGAAATCAGAAGATAGTATTTATGACCATTATTGGTGGAAATGTGTTATCAAGTCTCATTAGTGATTTACGTAATGGTTCTAATTACATTGCAAAGGCTTGACATTAAAAGAACATTTGTAAAGTTGTTCTCGAGTTGCTTGCACTTGGAGCCGCAATCATTAGCTATTCAAGAAGGTTCCTTGTTTAATATCAATAAAAATATGTGCAGAAGAGGTAGATATAAAGTATGAAATCAGCAGTTAAAATATGAGGTCTGGGAGACTACCAAAATATATTTTTAAATATCTTCTGGTACAGTACACATATTACACATTTTTTGTGATATTTTTATCATGTTATACTATAATAACATCACATCTCTCATTAAAATGTAAGCACTAGAATTGTTAGTTACCACCCGTGCAGTAAATAATATTATTTGCCTTTAAGGCCTTTAAGTCATCCTGCTGAAATATTTAAGTGACTGGACTATTATATAAACTTGTATATTTGCCAATCATGCAAGCAGCTTCTAATAAGCATTGGCAAAAAAGTTTGCAGGATTATACCACAAGATTTACCAATGTTGTCAGCACAGCATTGTATTTTATATGACTTTAAATCTATACTATCTATATAATCTATATCTATACTTTCTTCACCCTTTAACATATGACTTTTCTTCACTCAAGTCACCTCTAACTCTTACATGTTTAACCAGAGAGCTTGCAGTCCTCCTGGTGTTTGCATGTTGTCTTGAGCTCTGGTTCAATAAATAATAATTCATTTGGAGACCACATGCTAATCTAGTGGAGGGTACGTGCCTGAAAGCACCCATAACAACATGATTAAGAGAATTAAGGCAGCTCCCTGAACTTCAACATGACTAATCCCAAGACAATAACCCATTGCTGGTGTCTTAATAAGCATTTGGGGAACACTGAACTTCAGAATTTTCCCCTTTCCTTTGCAAAAAGTCTATTTTTTCAATCTCCAACATACACTTGCATGAGTTAGCCACTGTATATTTTGTGATTTTGTCCTTCCCCTCTGAGCTCTCTTTGTGAAACTTTAAACTCATGTTTTTACCCAGCTTTAGTCTCAATCAGCATACACTGGGGGTGGGGTTAAGCCTGGGAGCCAGCTTGTATATGGATTAAAAAAAAAAAAAAGCTGTGGGCCCCTTCTGCAGCTGCTGTGTTAAATCACATTTGGCTTAGTTCGGCTCCTCTTAAATCAGGAATTTCAAATCACAATTAAAGAATGTATTCAATCTTTATGTTGTTGTCCTCTCTGTAACTGAATGATAAGACAGACATATCAGTCTTAAACATTTTAATTGCCTGATAACCTGCATCTACAGTAAAAAGACATTCAGAGATCCCACATGTAAAAGTGCTGTTTGTTAGGAGCTGACTGTTCTTCAATCCTATCTTTCATACAAAAACATTTATTATAATATAAAAATAAGGAACATCACATTCAGTGCATGCGTGCATGTAAGTGCACACCAACATATTTAAATGGTTAGCGGTTAACAGTGGCACATTGTTCATGTGTACATATCTATCAGTTAAGTTAGGAGTGCTAATTAATTTTTTAACAAAAAAAAAACAGTGTTCAGCTCTAGAAAACTTGAATAGGACTGGATATATTTAAAACAATTAGAACAGTATGTCACTTTGCTGATCGACTAAATATAACTATTAATATCCCATTAGGCACTACTTGTGTGGAGCCACTTTATTCAACATACATTGTTCCCATAAACTGAGAGACATAAAACAGTGTTGGACCTTTACAGTCAAATTTAAATATTGATAGTTATAACCATTCAGCCTGAGAGGGTGAAGGCTTCGGTCAGAATGTTCAAATTCCAAACATTTCCTCTGGCTGAGCAAAATCCTTAGAGCTAAGCCTGGTACGGACCTTAGCAAAGCTCCTATTAAATGTGGACACTGGTGGTGTTGTATATTCTGTCCACTCAAAACTGAGTCTCTGTGACCTGTTCTTTTCCATTGCTGGCCACTCTGTTAGCTTCTACTTTTTCAGTCTCTGTGTCTTTGCTAGATACAGGCCCTTCAGTGCGCGGTGTACTTTCCTGCTTAGACTGACATTTCCCTGTGGTCAGAGACTTCTTAAAAGACTCTGAGGTGAAGTAGTATACCACTGGATCAAAGCAGCAGTTAAGGGTGGCTACACAGAGCGTTACAGGATAAAGAGTTCGTGCCAATCGTTCGAGCCAGCAGCTTGCCAAGGCTTGGGTGCGCACCATAGCGTAAACAAAAAGAACAGAGTTATACGGCACAAAGCAGACAATGAAGATGGCTAAATGCACCACGATCATGCGCAATACACGTTTCTTGTTGGTGCCAATTTGGCAGAGTGTAGCCGGCTTACGCAGTGTTCGTAGCACCATGGAGGAACAGGCCAGGTTGATGAGCAACGGAATGAGGAAACCCACTACCTCGATGAAGATGGTGATCTTGGACAGGTAAGTCTTCCAGGTTTTCTTGGAGAAGCCCTCGAAGCAAGTGGTGATGGTTTTGGCCTGGTTGGTTGCAGAGAAGAAGGTCACAGACATGCCTCCACCCAGGATCAACAACCAGATCAGAGCGCACACAATGGCAGCGTTGCGGCGAGTGCGGATGGAGCGAGATCTAAAGGGGTAAACTATGGCCAGGAAGCGGTCCACACTGATGCAGGTGAGGAAGAGCATGCTGCCGTAGATGTTGGTGATGAAGGCTCCTCCGGAGATCTTGCACAGGCCATCGCCAAATGGCCAGTGGCGCCTGATGTTATAATAGATTTTAAACGGTAGAGTAAATACAAATATCAAGTCTGATAATGCCAAGTTGGTCATGAAGAGAGTGGTCTCATTGCGTATCTTCATACGACAGCAGAAAACAAAGAGTGATGCACAGTTGGTGATGAGGCCCAACACAAAGGCGATGCTGTACACTACACCGTACAAGTTGTACTTGAAGGAGTCGTCAATGCCACAGTCCTCCAGCCCAGTCTCGTTAAGAGCCAGACTTGCCATTGTGGCATCAGCGGACAGCGGGGGAGGTTTGCTTCTGGCGAATTCCCAGCTGTCAGAAAGTGTGTTGGCTGCAACGTAGTTCCCAGCCCATCATTGACACACACTGAATGCTACTGAAATGAGCTCTCATCATCTTTACAGCACATAGATGGTCACTTTTTGTTTTCTGTAGGAGGGAACAAGACAACAAAAAGGACAAATTTAGTAAGTAAGCTGAACATGAGCATTTCCACTTTTTTCCCATTTACGGTATCATCAACAAATGCAGACGGTGTCAACTCTGTCACTAACAATTCATTTAAAGAAATTATTCAAAACTATTGAATATAAGTAGAAATAAATATGACTGAATGTGACGTTGTTTCAAGAGAGTTAAAGCCACAAGACACTGCAGAGATTAAAATTCCACTTCACTTAACAAACTGGATTTAACTCTTCAGCTAACTAGAGCTGTTTTAGGCGGAATTTGGTGTATTAGAAGAGGGAAAATGCAAATCAGTGGACAGCTGTGGCTCTCCAGGATGGGAACCTGCTTTAGACCTACACTCACCATCCACTTTATTAGGAACACCTGTACACTTCCATATTCATGCAGTTATCTAATCGGCCAAACATTTGGCAGCACCGCAATACAAAAAATTATGTAGATACAGGCCAAGAGCTTGTAAATGTTCACATCAAACATTAGAATGAAGAAACAGTGTGATCTCTGTGACTTTCATCATGGCATGGTTTTTGGTGCCAGATGGGGTCGTTTGAGTATTTCAGAACCTGCTGATCTCCTGGGAATTTCACATATTACAGTGTCTAGAGTTTACACAGAATGATGCAAAAAACAAACAATCAAAAAAAATCTTGTGTGCAGAGGGTCTGCAGGCTGAAAGACCTTGCTGATGAGAGAGATCAGAGGAAAATGGTTGGACTGGTTTGAGCTGACAAGAAGTCTACTTTAACTCAAATAAGCACTCTTCACAACCGTGGTGAGCAGAAAAGCATCTCAGAATGCAAAACACATCAAACCTTGAGGTGGATGAGCTGGATGAGGTTAATGAGCTACAGCAGAAGACCACATCAGGTTCCACTCCTGTCAGCCAAGAACAGGAATCTGAGGCTATCATGGGCACAGATTCACCAAAACTGGACAGCTGAAGACCAGGTGACTTGGCTGACAGGAGTAGAACTTGATGTGGTCTTCTGCTGTTGTAGCCCATCCACCTGAGGGTTTGATGTTTTGTGCATGCTGAGATGCTTTTCTGCTCTGGCCATTTTCCTCTGATCTCTCTTATCAACAAGGCATTTCCACCCTTAGAACTGTCACTCACTCGATGTTTTTTGTTTTATGCACCATTCTTTGTAAAATTGAGAGACTGTTACATTTACATTTATGGCATTTGGCAGACGCCTTTATCCAGAGTGACTTACAATTATCTCATTTATACAACTGAGGGTTAAGGGCCTTGCTCAAGGGCCCAGCAGGGGCATCTTGGTGGTGCTGGGATTTGAACTCGCAACCTTCTGATCAGAAGTTCAACACCTTAACCTTAAGTCGCGTGTTGTGTGAAATTCCCAGGAGATCAGCACCAACAACCATGCCACGATTAAAGTCACAGAGATCACATTTTTCTCTGTTCTGATGTTTGATGTGAACATTAACGGAAGCTCTCGACCTGCATCTGTATGATTTTTTTTGCATTGTACTGCTGCAACATAATTGGCTGATTAGATAACTGCATAAATGAGCAAGTATACAGGTGTTCCTATTAAAGTGAGTGGTGAGTGTATGTTTATATTGTTAGTGTTCATTTATTCAATAGAAGTTTTTTAACTTTGGAAGCTAGACATATGTTACTAATGAATGTCGTAAAGGGAAACTGTAACTCAGAATTATTACACTTCCTCCCATTGAAAAAAGGTGTACACTAATGGTGTGTTGGTAAGTTATTAGCTAGCAATTAATTACAGTACTTCCACACCCTGAAGCTGTGGAAAAGTCATTTGTTCCTGTACTGCAGCAATTCTAACAATTCCTGTAACAAAAGGACATGGTTATATGTCATTATATTATTTATGTCATTGCTAATGAGCTAGGGGAACCGAAGATAAACATTTTTCTCTGAATTGACTATTTTTTTTCACCCTTATAGATGCCTAATGCTTTTATGAGGCCACACAGTATGCTCCTCAAGGTTGAATGGTACTGTGAAAGAAGAATCAAGAAAAGGACTTACATTGTGGTCTCATCCTAAACTTAGCAGCTCACTGATCACCTGATACATCTGAACATTTTTGACTACATGACACTGGATACCCTGTATATTTAAGTAATATTCATCTAAATAACCAATAGCATATAATTTTCTTTTTGAAATCCAGTATTAATGTACTTTTTCTACACTGTAGGAAGCAATGCATGAATACATTTCTACAAAGTGGTGATAGACACAGAAGTATTGGTACTGCCTTAGCATTACAATTAGGCCTTTTATATGACAACTTAAACTGTCCTGGAAATAATTTTTTCCCCCCTGGATTCAAAACCGTTTAATTTGTGTAGCATCCAAATGACTAAACTCTTTTATCGTGTCTGACTCTGGGAGGATACTTCCTCAGAGATCTGCCATCATGGCACAAAAGTGTCAACAGTTTTCCAGTGACAGTAATGCAAACAGCCTCTAGAGACTCACTTGACAGTAAAGAAGAAACATGGCAACTGCCTAAGGCACATCATCATGCTGACTATTTCTTTGCCAAACTATGGCTGTCTGGCTAAGCCTCTTCTTTACCACATTCTGGAAATTCCCTTTTCCAACAGACCTAGTGGCTCCAGGCTGTCTATAATCAGTCCTACACTATACCATATACAGTATTTATTTCATTGTGGACACTTCAAAATATTGTCAGCAGAGGTAATGAGTTTTTGTACTGTATTCATTTACTAGTCTTGAGGTTTATTGTTTATGAATATTTTCTGCTTTTTCTGGGGGACTAAAAAGTTACTTACTACAACTTTACAACTACTACATTTACTGTTGTGTTCTCATTTGCAAGTTTGCAAGTGTGATTCTGTAAATCTGTGATGTACTATGGTTGGCCTCTCCAGTCAGAATTTGGGCAGCATTTTATGTTCTTATTTTGAGAACATTTATTTCAAGTTGTCGTAAGTAACTTTTTCGTCTCTCAGAAAAAGCATAATAAATATTAATAAACAATAAACCTCCAGACTAGTAAATGAATCTCAAGTGTCAGAAATCCACTATATAAATGAATGTGTTTGATTGCTTACATAACTGGCCAGCTAGCTGCTATTCTTGGACATTTTCCAGTGGTACCTACTTTCTCCTTCTTTGTTCTTCTTCTTTCCTACAGTTGTACTGCCTTCTCACAAGCTAACAGGTCACACTGCCAGTTGTCTGATTGACTTGCCACTCTCTTAGCTAAAATTATCTAAAATTACCTAGTTACACAATGTAGCATGGCTGTGATTAATATCAGAGGGCCAGCAAGAAAAAAACGTAGTGTGACGTAGCCCAAATTAAAGCTAGCATAAATACCAGTTTGGATTTCCGGAGGTGCCGTCAGAGTAGACTTTTACTTGCACAACTGGTAAGTTAAAATTAAAGTCATTTTAAGCCAACTTTGTTTTGAAATTTATAGCTACAGCTGGCTCATTACAAACTATTTTGGCCAGGTAACGAACATGAATTATCTAGCTCTAGAAAATTATAAATTTGTCTGTTTGACTGTCTTTAACCCTCTGAGTTTGCGTCTGCAAGTTGCAGCACTTGGTTGCTTTCCAGTGAAGCTAATATGAGCACAGATACTCCTTTTGGAGGTAACTGCTCAGATGGCTACGCTGCCAGCTGTCTCACTGACTTCCCACTCTCTTAGCTAAAATTAGCCAGAGTTTTTACCTAGTTAAGCAATAGAACATGGCTGTGATTTGAGCCAAATATTTAATCAAAAAGCTAGTTTGTAAGTAGTAAAGTAAGTTTGTAAAGTAAGGAAGTAGCTTCACCACAAGTGGTCTACTGCTATGGCACAACATAACAATAATTTTACTGTAGAAGGGCAAAAAAAAAAAAAAAAAAACACTTTGCCAAGCCTAAAACCTAGCGGCTGCATCAGCATCAATTTACTTATAAATCAAACATACAGCCATTTTTCCAAAAAGTATTTTACTATCTGATACCTGTACTACGTCTTCAGTGAAGTTGATCTAAATTGCCTGACGGTATCAAGAAGAACCGTATCTCTCATACACTGATTCACTAGCAGATGTACTGGTATCGCACTTGTTTGTATACGACACAAGCATCTAGCATCTGTATGAAAAGTAGTACACAACGTGGTAAATTACCTCAAGGCAGGGTTAAAACTGCTGAGGGCCGTAGTTTGCTCATCTAAACATTCACTATAAAATATAAACTATAGGTTATAACAATACTCGGTGGTCACAGTTACAACTGCTTTTATATTATTATTATTATTATTATTATTATTATTATTATTATTATATCTACAAAAAGTAGGCTACAGGAGGCAATATGCAATCCATTTTCAGCAGAATGATACAGATTTGATGAAACCAATCAGATGCCGTGGCCAGAATTGACTGTTGTATTATACAGTGATGGTCTCGTTGGTTGTATGATTACAACCTTAGAAAACATTTCTTTCACCGTATATGTTGTTAATATGTAAAAATATGATAATATGGCAAAGCATGCTAAAAAAGTAGGTGATCATCATATGAAAACGTAATATCAGTACATACAGTCTGTCATGCTCAGCCGAGACGTGACATCTTTACTGGGTTCTCACATGCCCTTTACAAAGCCTGTACTGTACTGCACAACCCTATACAATACAGTCAGTGTGCTGATGCAGCCTCCACAAAACGGATCCAATTTAGTCACTTACTGGCAGCCGGCAGCTTTCGAGGTTAGACCATTTGCTCCTAGATGAAGTAAAACTCAAACAACCTGTGCTTTTCACACTTCACTTGCTGCATGGTTTCTCCACAACGAAAACAACGAATATGTCCGAATATTAAATTTACTTAACATATAACTGCTCAAGATTTACCACAGTTATAATCTTATCACTTTTTCTTCTTCTTTCAAAAGTTACCTGTGTTTACCTGTCACATTCAGACGGTTGATGCTAAATTATATTGTCTAGTAAGTCATATGCTGCCTGTCAGGGTGAATTACCGTACCTAATATCAATATGACTGTTAATATAAAAATAAATAAATAAAGGAAATGTTAACTGTGAGATGCAAACTGTTCTTAAGCATTCCTGATGCAACACAAGGGTAGTGACGCATTCGTTATGAATTCTGTGTTATTATAACTGATAAGCCAAGGTACAAATTCTCCTGGATGAAATGAAACATGTCTGAAATTATTATGTCTGTCTTCTAAATATATGTCTTTATTAACAGTTCCATTGCAACAAAACTTATATGCCAGTCACAATTTTATTCACATAACACCATAACCAGCTATCAAACATATTATCAATATATTATCAATCAATATCAATATTTTGATCTTTTTGAGATGCTTTTCATTATAATGAGCATGTAAAGAATAAAATACAATGGGGCATGCTGTTACAGGAAAATAATCAATGACAGGGTGGTATGAAATAACAGCACATCACGAGTTGTTTTATTCCACTTATACCATAGCAACGTGCTAACATTAAACCCGTCATACTTTTATCAGTTTACATTTGCATTTAATCGTGTGGAACATCCAGGAAACAGGTTAGTTCATGTTATCACTTACGTTATAGCAGCTATAAACAGTAGTTCCTTCACCAGCTTCTCTTTTTCCTCTCTCTTTAAGTTAATAACACAAAACTATTGAGCTTGGCATGGTACTGAGAAACCACAAAACACAAAGTCCTCTATCTCGAAAACTCTCCAATGGAGGAAAGTGCTGACACTGGAGACTCCTTCCATAAATCTTAAAAAAAAAAAATGCCTCCATGCTTCACCATATCAAAGATTATGTTATATGTTAAATAACAACACATTTTTTTTTAAAACTCTGTAATTGATAGACTTAGATTGTGTGAAGAATGTGATGTGTTCGCCATATAAATCCCTGTGTAAGATATTGTTATAGAAAATTACTGTGTTAGGAATTGAATTAAATCCTTATCACCAATTCAGCTGGAGATTTGAACACCGCAGTGGTATAATGTACTAAAGCTCATATCAATAAACCCACGCCAAACACTAGAAGCCTAAATAGTGGCATTTGCTGGCATTTGTTAACTGCTCTTGTTTTCAGTCTAGGATGTTTTTGTTGTTCTTGTTTTAGAGACAATTTAAATATTTAGGTATTTCGATTTTTTAGATACATTAACATAATTCCTCAGTTTTAAACACCAGTCTCATCTTTTATAATATTTATGCCTGTTGTGCATGGGGTGGCACCTGAAAATTATTTGTCTACATATAAATAAATAATAATGAAAAAAAAAACCTAGACATTTTGACCTGATGAAATCATGAATATGAAGTCATAGTAGAAACTATGTTACTCAGACAAATTTAGCTATCTGAGAGATAAACACCTACACTACTTAGTGCTCCAGGATGATTTTTGGCAAGAATGAAATTTAAGACTAAAAGCATCTGTAAAGGAAAGTATGTCTAATAAAAGCCCAAGAAAGTACTGACCTTAAGGAGGCATTTTATAGTGAAATATAGTTCAGTATGGAACAGTGTACTTACCTCTGCTCCACTTCTTTCATGTTGTTTTCAAGTTGTTGAAAAAAGTGAGCTCTTGAGAAAAGACTACAGTTCGACTGAAGCTTCCAGAAGTGCACAAAGCATGATGTAGAGTTAAAGACTGGGGAACTAATGCTATGTTTGCTCTTACTGCTGAAGAGCAGTGAACTGTTAGAAACCGTTACTCTGCTCCTGGTAGCGCTGTGTGTGTGTGTGTGTGTGTGTGTGTGCGTGCGTGCAGCTAGTCTGGGCCAAACCAAGGCAAGTGGACAAGTGACCAGCCACAGGAAACGAGACAATAGGACCTACAGCTGAATACCGAATCGCTCCCTATTGGATATATAGTGCACCATATATGACGTAGAAACCATTCATTCAGAGCCGACGTAGTGCGCTTCTATAGGGAGCAGAGCATGATTTAGGACTTACCCGCTGGGGTTATTAGGGGGGAGGAGCACAAATGAGGGGAGCAAGTCAGGAAGGTGCCAATGCAGGCTTCCAAATGAGTGTCATCCCTCTAATCAAAAATTACACCGTGTTAGTGTACATTATGGTGTTATTTTTGTTCTCTGCTCTCAAAAATAAGGGCAAAGATAAAATTTCAGTTGAATTTAGTCTTGTCCAGGTTTTTAAAAAGGCTATGATTTTACTGTGTAAATTAAAACCATATCTGATTTGAAATGAATGGCCACATATTGAGATGCATTGGATTCATAGCTACTCTAGAGCCATAGTTCTCAAAATGGTGTCTGTGAAGCATAGACAGGGGGTCCGTGATTTGGTTAGTATGTAAGTAGTATGTAAATAATGTTTAAATCAGGTTGCTGAAATGTTATTGTGTGTAAATGGTGGTGCTATGGTAGTAAGGTGTAGTGTGTGTGTACCTGGGTAGTGTTGGTGCCCCATAGCTCCAGGGTCTCTGGTTCAATCCGGACCCCTGGTTACTGTCTATGTGGAATTTCAAATATTCTCCCCATATCTGTGTGGGTTACATCCCAGTAGTAGGATAGGATACACTAAATCACCCCTAGAGTGTGGAAGAAGCATGTGATGGCCTGGTATCCCATCCAGTATGTATCCCTGCCTTGCACCCAGTGTTCCAAGGATAGGCTCCAGATCCACTGCAACCCTGACCAGGTGAAGCAGTTACAAAGGTTTGATGAATGAATTAATTATTGTGCTTAACATTTGAATTAGCTGGATTATATTTGTTAAATCTGTACTGAGGGGACTGTGATTTATTTATTTATGTTTGTTTGGTTGGTTGGTTTTTAACAGTTAAAAGGGCTGAAAAAGTTTGAGAATCCCTGCTCTTGAGGATTGGGTCAAAATATCCAGAACTCCACTATACACCATATGGCCAAAAGTATATGGACACCTGACCATCATACTCATATGATGGCCTTCCCTAAACTGTTGCCACAAAGTTGGAAGCACACAATTGTCTAGAATGTCTTTGTATGCTGTAGCATTAACATTTCCCTTCAGTGAAGCTAATGGGCCCAAACATGTTCCAGACAGACAATGCCACTGTGCACAAACCAAGCTCCATAAAGACACCGTTTGCCAAGGTCGGTTTGTATGAACAGGAGTGGCCTGCACAGAGCCCTGACTTCAGCCCAACCGAACACCTTTGAGATAAACTGGAACTCCGACTTCATGCCAGGGCTCCTCACCCGATATCAGAGCCTAGCCTCAGTTATGCTCTTGTCCAAAAACTAGTGAAAATCCTTCCTAGAAGAGTGGAGGTTATTATAGCAGCAAAAAGGGGCCCAAGTCCATATTAATGGAATGGGATGTTCAAGAACAGATTTGAGGGGATGGTCAGGTGTCCACAAACTTTTGTCCATATAATGTATATGCATGAAAGACATAGAAGTAATGGAGCTGGGGTAGCGAGGCTTATTTCAACTGCCACCCATATGTCCAAGCCCTTAAATCAATTATACTACTGGGACAAATTATGTCTGATTAATGTGCCATTCTATTAACAAACTTTGGATAATAAGCTAATCTTCAGCAAATAAACACTAGACTGTGTTTTCTCTGATGAAATGCTGAGTTATTTTAAGCCTCACACAAGACTCATTCTAGGTGTGACTAAACTGTCCCAAAATAGCTGATTAAAACCTCCCATTAACATCCACTGCTGTAATACTGTTGTAAGCTAATCTAAGTGCTCTATATATAGCCTGCCACGGGGTGTTTTTGGAGATGTTCCCATTGTATGACAGCCAGCATGGGTCTGTGAGTGTGTGTGTGTGTGTGTGTGTGTGTATAGAAGGGGGCGCAGTGACAGAGGGGATGTTGTCCTTGAGCCCAGGTCTCATGCAGGCAGAGTTTCTGCACAATGGTGTTAGAGAGCACAGGACATCCTGCTCTCTGCTCACCTCCATCCCCATTCTGCAAACAGAGCCTTCCGTCATGACTGTCCTCTGTGTCTTGCTGTTTCATGACATAGTGGGGAAAGCTTACCAAAAAGACAAAGTGCAGTCAATCTGAGTGTAACTGAATGTAAACAGTTATTTTCAGATTATAATTCAGATTTGTTTCGTTGTTGCAATTATACCAAGATGCAGCATTGCCAAAGAATATATGTACATAGAGGTACATGAAAATTCACAGAACAACTGGTCGTGTAATCTCAGCATGTCAACCCACTACTACCGAAGCGTGATGTCGATGTACGCTATATGGCTAAAAGTATGTGGACACCTGACCATCACGTCCATGCATGTTGAACATCCCATTCCAAAACTAAGGGAATTAATATAGAGTTGGTCCCCTCTTTGCTGCTATAACAGCCTTCACTCTTCAGGGAAGGCTTTCCGCTAGTTCTTTTGAACATGGCTGTGGGGATTTGCTCATTCAGACACAAGAGCATTAGTGAGGTCAGGTTCATCCCAAAGGTGTTCAGTGGGGTTGAGGTCAGGGCTCTGTGCAGGCCGTTCGAGTTCTTAGTTCCAATGAAGGGAAATCTTAATGTTAAAGCATACAAACACATTCTATACATTTGTGTGCTTCTAACTTTGTGGCAGTAGTTTGGGGAAAACCCACATATGGGTGTGATGGTCACGTTTCCACATACTTTTGTCCATATAATGTATATATCTGCCAGCTGAAGCAGCATTATTAGTGAACTGGTTATGAATTATTGAATTAATTATTGTTGTTTGTTTTTAATAGTCTATAATACATGCTGAATTTAAGGCTGGTTTTGACATGTAATACTTTGGCCATATTTGTAGGTGTGGATGTTTTTTATTCTGGCACTTTGTCAAACAGAGCCACTTATTATGGCATTTGTGCTCATCGCAGCTATTCTTCATGCCTATTCTTTTCGCTTGGAAAGAACAAACTCTGTCGTAATAAACACTCTATTGTACATGTTCCCTGGTATGAGAGGATACATGACCTATGAGAACAATACTTTTTTCTTTTTTTTTTAATAACAAAGAGCACAATGATGACCATTTATGTAATATACACTTTAAGAAAAGTATTTAAGGGTGATTAAATTATTAAACTATTAAAAATGAAACTTTATTGTTATAATTTTCCTACATTGAATGTAAGAAAACATTTAATCTAACATTTAATCTATCTTAGGCAACAATATTATTTTTACAAGGTCTATTTGGCTGCATTGTGCTTTTAAATGTGTAACAGGGTTGAAAGTAATAGGGTTGAGTTTTTTGCATAGAATTAGCAATGTGATTAACTAGCATCCATGCTAATGGCATGAGGACATAAAGGACATTCAAATTATTTACTTATTTTTTAAATATTAATAAAGTAAATTTTGCACACTGACTTTTGTACTTTGAGGTTTAAAAACAGACCTCATCAGTCAATATCATAGTATCATTGAAAATAAAGAAAAAGGATGAAGAGAACTTTTATTCTTCCCATAATCTTCAGGAAGGGTAACAGGGTTGAGCGAATGTCCATCCATCCATCCATCCATCCATTCTCTGTACCACTTATCCTACACAGGGTTGTGAGGTAACCTAGAGCCTATCTCAGGGGACTCGGGGCACAAAGCGGGAGACACCATGGATGGGCAGGCCACAATCATACACAGACTCACACACCCATTCACACACTATAGACAATTTGGAAATGCCAATGGCGTTGGACTGGGGGAGGACACTGGCTTTGGACTGGGGGAGGACACTGGTGTTGGACTGGGGGAGGACACTGGCTTTGGACTGGGGGAGGACACTGGTGTTGGACTGGGGGAGGACACTGGCTTTGGACTGGGGGAGGACACTGGTGTTGGACTGGGGGAGGACACTGGCATTGGACTGGGGGAGGACACTGGCGTATCCAGAGGAAACCCCTGAAGCACGGGGAGGTGCGAGGCATCATTGATAAACACTAAGCCACCGTGCCCCCAGTTGTGTTAATGTTGCGGAAAATAAAATACACATTTTTCATAACGTATAATGGAAGACTTATGTTTTTTAGGCATAAGATTTTACAAGGAGTCACACATTATTGCAAAAAGAATAAGTTTTTTTAAATGTATTTTATAGCATTTTAATGTAAAGTGTAGGTATGGTGGGTTGGGACAGGCAAAACAGGACAGGATTGGCTCTGGATCCATCATGGCCCTGACCAGGATAAAGCAGTTACTGAAGATGTTGATTAAATGAGAAAAAATTTAATAATTTTATCATATTTTAAATGAATACATTAAATTGAATTTATATAAATGTATGTATTGTATGTTTAATATTTTACATACTATAGATATTGTGTATATTATATAGCATATGAATTTTTGAAGATAATCATCTGCCTGAAAAAATATTGCAGATCAACTTTTGCACAGCATCTAGGTAATATGTTTTCAGTTTAGATTTCTAGCTCATGCTGGAACAGCAGACATCTCTTGCCTTATGACATTCATAAGCAGAGGAAACTGTAGATTGTGCTAAATAGTTTCATGTTTCTGTTAAAAAGGGCCATTTTTTGTAATAAGAGTGCATAAATATTCTTTATTGCTTTAATTTTGTACTGGAATAAACTGATGCCGTACAGTAAAATGACAGAATCAGTCTTGTCTTTTCTCTTCCTAGACAAGTTCTAGTCTTCTTAGTGCTACCTGCTGTGAGAATGGCTGGGAACTATATACCATTCACGCACCTTCATTTGTTTATTCCTGTTTGGGAATCTCTCTGAGAAAGTCCCTGAGTAAGCTGTCTGAAGTGGACCAGGGAGGCCCCAGATGTCATAAGATTGATATCAGGATGCATGCAGTGAAAGCCTGGTGTCTTTTATTGCCTGTTTTCATGGAAGTCCAGGTTCGGAGGGATTTGTTTTCTTGGCAGATAAATTCCCAGTGGAGGGCCTGGAGCCTCACTCCATTCCTATGCTAGTTTAGCCGTGGGTGTTAAACACTTTATAAATTATCCTTGGGAATCTTGTTTTTTTTTTTTTTTTGAGTCATGTTGTAATATATTTTCTTTCAGAAGCTAATCCTTCTAAAATTTGCTCAGCCCTAACCCTAAACAATGTTTTCACCAGACTCCTAGACTAAACTTTTAATTTATCACTGACAGATTTTTGCATTATTAACTGTTTCATAACACTCATAATCATAATATTCCTATGATCGTCTTTCCTGTGTCCAGTTCACTGAAACACAACCACGGCTCAAATGTAATTAAGGGGATTTAATGGATTATGAACAATAACAAGGGCCAATTATTTGCAAACCTCTGCACAAAGAAAGGATTCATTGTTTAAGCGAGCACAGATTTCCATAAAAAATGGAAATCAACAGGCAAACAGTGCTGCTATTTTTCGTATTAATGCAAATGTACATTTGTACATTTGTGGTTCATTTCATCCACCAACTCCTGTAAAGCAATTTGTGTAGTGCTTTATGGACTTTCTGAACCATGAAATGAACTATATTAGGGTCTATCATTACAGAATACTGCAATCCACTGATACAGCTGTCTCTAATCTTGTTTACATTATCCAGATGCGAAAATTTAGTGGCTCAGTTTATCTGCTTTAGCTTGTTTACTGGAAAAACATAAATCAATGTGTAAATTCTTGTGTGTACGTGTGAAACTGGAACTTCTGCAATGCGGTGGTGAGGAGCAGACAATAATCTACAAATGGGCTAACAGGGATTTATCTTTCAAAGATAAAAAAGACACCGATATAAGGATTTTTGGAATCGTCACCAGGCTATCTGCTGTTAACAAATGTCTTAGGGATGTTTGTTTTGTTTCTTTAAACCAAAAATGGTCATGAGAAAAATACACAGAATAGTATGAAGAAGTGAGGCTGGGGCTGATTTCTCTCTAGCTCAAGCTATAAATTAGTGCAGCCTAACAGTGATAGTCGTATCAGGTGATTACAGCCCTAGATTTGATCTCCATTCGGGCTGATATTTTTCAGTCCATTTTGCTAACACCTCCATAACATTGGCAGTGACTGAGAAGGTACAATGTGAAGAATAAGTTTAGTGTTTTTGGTTTGAATGAAAGGGTTACAACTTTTCTGTTTAACTTGTTTAGTATTCAGAGTAAATACAACATGAAGCCAGTAAGTCACGGGATGGATTTGAAACACTTAAAAATCATGAATGCAGCTGACTATTTGCTTTGTGTGTAATAGTTTGACCCACATCATTCTTGTTATGTCATCGCCAGCGTATGTGTCACCACTGACAACTATTGAAAGATATTAGATTTTAGCTCTCCCATCTAATATCATGACCAGCCATGATCAAATGTTATGGACACTGAAGTACATTCACTGAGCATGCATTAATATTTTTTTTTCAACACAGACACCTGAACTGTTCCCTTGTGACCGTCTGGGTACAGCACGTCCTCTGTTTGCAGTCAGCTCTTGCTGCCCAAAAGTCCACAAAGTTCTCCTTCTCTCACTCTAGTAGTACAGTATGTATGACTGTTTGGATGTGAGTTAGTGCTTGGATTCTAAACACCATGCCACAGACCACCATTCCCAAGCTGTCTACATTTGCACACATAGTTTCAGCCTGACAACATCTTTAAAAGCTGAGCTTGAACCGACCCGTGAGCTTGTAAAGGCTGACATTTTGGGGTTGCCTGCGATTCAGCAATGTGCCTTGGGTTTAGCCAACATTCTTTGTTCAGGTTGATTTGCTTATCAATGCAGGTGCACTTCCTTAGATTTGAGTCGGAGGGAAAGTGGGGGTAACCTACAGTAAGTCAGGAGTGTTCACACTGCATTTGTTTTTTTTACTATTTTAAGAAAGTTCACCATTAAAAAAGTTAATAGTATTTAAGAGTTATTTACCAAATATATATTCCAGAGTAAATGTTAAATCCAAATTCACACGTCGATGTCACTTTACACTTTTCATACTGCCAATATGCCCTCTAGTCCTGGCGTGTCAAACGTTATCGGGACCAGCCATATAAAGTTTCTAATCTGCCCGCCAAATGAATTTATTTAAAAAAATACTGATTTTATGGACTGTATTTGAGAAAAAAAGATTTGGGAAAAAAAGTCTCTGGTATTCCACTAGGGGGTAAAAAAGAGCAATAAACCCAGGGTCATAAACATAAGCTAGTGAGAAAATGTGCTAATGATATATATTTCTTCATTAGCAAGCAGAAAATTTGTTGCTGTAACCATGTTTCTTTCCAAAAGAACCAAAATAGAGGTTTAATGATCCCACTTCAATATAACGGGCTATTTTGTGTAGTGAAACCATAATTCCGATTATTAGATTTTTATTAGTGATTTTATAATGAACTGCAGTGTGTTCATGTGCTTTGTATGTGATATATATTTAATCCATTTGTGCATTGAGAATGTTGCTTTCAGATAAATGCTGATAAATGAATACATTTAAGAGGAATTTGACTCATGTCCCATCTCGATATTGGACTGAGTGTAATGTGGCCCATTAACAAAAAAATGTATCATGTTAAGTGTAGTACTGTTCTGGTGGAACAATGTTTCATTCCCACTGTGCGAGTTGAGAGGAATGACAAAGCCTACTTGACTTGACTTCTGGTAAATACTGCACCAAAGAAAAGAAAAGTAGAAAGTAAGAGTAGGAGATTGCGGGCATGGCAGCAAAATGACTCTTATTTTTGATAATAATAGATAACCAATGGCATGTTACTCCATTTTTTTCATCTGTATCCCAATAATGCAATTTTCAACACCCCTGACCTAAATTGAAGCACAAGCTCTTTTTCTGGCTGATAAGATGCACCACTGGGAATGTGGCCAAAGGCAAAACTCTCTAGTTTCCCGCAGTGGCCTTTGTGTATTTCAAGGGATGTTTGTATATGCTGTAAGGCTGATTGGGATTTGGGATAGAGGCACTTGACCTCCATGGCTGCTTTTTGGTTTTGTACATAGGGTCTAAGGTTGGGTTTTGTGTGTGTGTATGTGTGTGTGTGGGTGTGTGTCAGGGCTGGGTAGTGACCTGATGGGGAGATCTCGAAACCAGGGGAAGCTGAAACAATGAAAGAGGTGGCCCATGTGTCTCTTGCTTACATGATACATTACAGCAGTTTAAGACATAGATAGATTACTGAGGCCTGACATGGTGTATAAACAAATCCTGACAAAGTACAGCTGTATATTTATACAATATCCTGCTAAATTTTAGTAAGAGCATTTGGATGGATGGAAGAGGAAAAGGAGAGAGAGAGAGCATGAGGGTGTGTGTGCGTGTATATACAACCTATAAAGTTCACAGAGGTCTAAACTGGGTTGAGGGTGGAATGAGCTCTTCAACAGTGCTTAAACTCTCGTTGGTCACCAGGGGCCACTCAAGATGAGGTCAAAGGTAAGAAGAGATCAAAAAACTACCCATTGGCCAAGTTAAAACTGCTGCCGGCCGCTCACAGCTGGGGGACTGCAACACAGCAATGCTGCATACACAGCCTTTGTTCCCACTATTTAAACATGTTTTAGCATGCACTTGTAGATTTGAGATATTAAACCTAGTTATTTCATCACCATGTGATCTTAGTGGGATGCCTTCAAGTGTCTGACCAAGTGCTACTGCCCTAATATGCATAAATATTATATCAATACTCTCTTACTTCTCTGATGTCTCTGAAAGGTGTTTAAAACAGGTGCTGAAAAAATCTTGAATATTCTCGCACATATAATGTATGTCAAAATGGTTACTTGCCTGCTTTGTCATATTCTATGCTCATGAATATGTAGCAATATGTGAATATGTAGCTAGATTGTAGCAATCTCTGAGCTCTCCAGTTTCCTCCCACCTCCCAAAACATGTCTGTGTGAGTGTGTGTGTGTGTGTATGGCGTTCTGAGATGGACTGGTCTCATCTAGGGTGTGTTCCTGAGACTCACACCTATACACTTTAGATCTAATATATTGCCCTTTGTAATTTATAGCAGTTATATGAGTTTAAGTAAATGTGTTCTCTATATAGCTGTACACAGGACTTAGGTGTCAGATCCTGACACACTTCTCCAGCTGTTGCACCTCAATGATTTATCCTGATTCTTTACTCCTGCTCTCTTTCTCCTGCTTCTTCATCTATAGATTTCTGCACTTGGGACTCGTCTCCTGTAGTCATGGATAAACTCACATGGATATCCAAAAGATCTACACATCCCAGAAAACAGTATGCTTCAATGCATAATCCCCCCTGGACATCATAGACGTGTACCTAAAAACTGCTGCTGTAGTCATAAAGACTACCCTATGTTCATCCAGGATCCCTATTAATAACAAGCTCAAACATTTTGTATCTGTTTAACATATCTAGTATGGTTTGCTTTATATGTACTTTATATGACTGTGTACTGTAATGAACCCTGAAGAGATATATGTTCCCCTTTGAGTCTGGTTCCTCTCAAGATTTCTTCCTCATGTCATCTCAGGGTGTGTTTTTTTTCTTTCCACTGTCACCACTGGTTTACTCATTATGGATCTAAGGATCTAAATTTCTGTAAAGCTTTGTTATGATGATGTCTACTGTTAAACGCAATATACAAAAAATGAACTGAATTTAATTGAAGGTTAATTATCAGAAGGAAGTAAGTCAAATCACAATCCTGCCAGAGAGGCACTACTGTATAAAAGGATTCACCAAACAATAAATGTGGTGTAATAATTATACAAGCAGGAATACTGTATTGTACTGTTAAGGCTATAGGAGTTTATTGTTACTTGAGTTTTCTGTCTCTTGCTGTGCTTTTTAGTATGGCTTGGTACCTCATCCCCAAAGACAAAGACTGCAAATGCAGCTGGTTTGATGTTAACTGGTATCTGATTATGCTGGATTTGATGTTAAAAGCGATGTGCTGAAGTTTCAGCCTTTCTCATTGTGATCTTAGACCTAAGTTATCATTAAGATATGATGTAAGGAAAGACAGAGTTGCTAAATAGAACTTGCCATTAAAGCCTTTGGCAGAAATAAATCCTTCACTCTGCCTTCATTTGAAGTAATCCTTGTTGTTTTTCCATTTGACATCCCACGACTTTGCTCCAGTAATTTCAAAAGACTTTACTGGTGTGACAGCTGAGATGCTGATAATTACGGGAAGCTGAGACGAGGGTTTTTAATGCTGAATTCCATAACCATTTGCACAGAGTATTTAACCTGAAAATATAGCAGGACACCAGCTGTTCTTGGGTTCTGTTTCCAGAAAACTTTAGGAGCTTCCCAGCAGATGTGCAATTGTTCGTGTAGAGAGAGCAGAGGAGAAGACAGACAGACAACTCTGTGGAACTCTAGTTCTGTGGGTCAGAGGCTGAGGTGAGCTTCCCAAGTGTCACACAGTTTCCTGTCCATCAGGAAGTCAGCTTTGTTTGTGGCCATTTTATTAAATGTGGAGCTGAAGATGAAAAAAAAATCCTTATACAGGAACCTTCCCTGTTTAAATGCCTTATAATATAGTGCATGTTCATACATGGTGGCTTTCTCGAGTGCTGATTGGCTCGCACTTCCTCCACCTCAGCTCTGATCACTGCTCCCTGATCATTATTTTCATGTCTACTTTGGTCAGCCTCTATCTTATTCTAATGTCACCACCCCCATCAACTCCTTATGCTATGTGGTTTATTACTACTTTGAGGACCTGGACAATGACAATGCTTTTTAGAATTGGCATGGAAAACTACAGAGGCCAGAATGAAGATATGATTGAAGGTAAATACGAAGAGTGGTTATACACTCTTAAAGGGTTCTTCAAGGGTTTTTTGGATGGTTAAATTTCTGAGCTTCTTAAAAGGGTTCTACTTGGAACTTTCTCTGATAGGGAAGCACCTAGTTGTGGGTTCTAAATAGATGTGGGGTATGTATGGGGTATTCATTGGCTATTGTTTGGGACATGTTCATGTCTGATAATAAGAATTTAGCTAGAAATGTCACACATTTTTTTGAGATTACAACCTTATTTCAATGGAACTGTGCAGAATGTTTTTCAAGGCTCTACATAAATCATTCATCAGACAGAAAACTGTAGTGCCTTATAAGGGTTAATCTGCTGAATTCATTATTACACCAGTGAAGTGGATCTTTTTTTTTTTTATTAAACACTACTCTGTATAGATAATCTTTAGTTAGATATGTGATACATTGCTGAGCTAATCCTCTCAAATTATAGGCACTACACATGGGAGGTGGCTGACTTACTTTTCCAATGTGCTGTTTCCTCTGCTGTTCTGATCTGCATGACTAGACCAGAGTGGGTATTTATAACCCGTGGCCGCCATGGCCCATCTCCTCCGTTCCCTGTTGTTGAGGGTGGCTCTCTTTTCCTGTCATTCAGACCTGATCTCTGACCTGCCCAAGGATGGCGTGAATCTGAAAACAATTCACAATGGCATGAAATGCAAAGATGTTGGCATTCATCAGATGACTCATTGCTGTTAGGTAAGTGTGAATTTCTTGATGCCTTCATATGCCTAAAGCTTTGTACATATATCCTGCTACCATCTATATCTATATATAGGTTCTGAAATACTCAAACCAGCCCATCTGGCACCAACCATCTGGTTAAAGTCACAGAGATTACACTTTTTCCCCATTCTGATGTTTGACGTGAACATTAACTGAAGCTCTTGGCCTGTATCTGCATGATTTTATGCACTTTACTGCTGCCACATGATTGGCTGATTGGATACCTGTATAAATGAGCAGGTGTACAAGTGTTCCTATTAAAGTGGATGGTGTGTGTGTGTATGTGTGAGTGTGTATATAAATATACTACCCTAAAATGCCCTCACATGACACAGCCCTGTGTCTAGTCATAACAGGGGAGCTGTATTTAGTGAAAAGGATATGAGTAACATGAGGAAACCTAGTGGGCCTACCCTACCCTGAATGCTGAGTACAGCTTTTCCCCTTCCCTCTATATGCACTAGTTCATTACCTCCTTCCCACCCAGCAGGAACACCGGATCATACTGCTTACAGAGAACGGATGTGTGTTGTGTTGTTAATTACTGGCAAATAATAATCCAGTAGGTGCTGCATCTTATACAATAAAGCAACATTCTGTATATTTTATGATTAGCTTCTATTATTGAATATGTAGCTACCACATACACGTAGCTAATTTTACCATAGTTTTGACATTCATCACACATGTGACAGACAACGTGGCTTTATTCATCTCTGGATGATAGATGTTTCACTGGTCATCACAACCATTTGAGTGAGTAATACACATCAAGGTTGTGATGATCATAGACATGCACAAGACTCACACACAGCTATGTCCACACTGCGTCCTAAGTAATGTTCACGTAGATTCAGGAAAAAACACTTGAATCCTCTCGTCTTAAGCTATAATATTAATCAGGTAACCTATAAATATGGAATTAGTATTTGCAGTAGTTTGTAGATTATTATTTATAAAAGTAGTATTTGGTTAATATACAAAATTAATGCATATATCGTTTATATTTTAAAGGATTTTATAGAAAGTGAATTACAACAGATTTCATGGATCCCTACTCCTAAATTCTGATCACTCATCTTCTGAAACTATTACAGTAAGTATTGAGTAACATTAATAAATGCAGGAAAACAGCATGGAAATGCCTGGGCATGCCATGAAACTATCAAGCCTTTCATGAGCAGATACAGGAGAACACTAAAACACTCAAAAATGCAACAAAGAACCACAGCTGTAAAGCAAGTCTTCTACCGGGATATAAAAAATACTTGCTTAGCATCATGCTAGCTGTGTCTGTAAAACCTCTGAATACTAATCACCTATTTGTGCAAAATACTACTTGAAACAAACTAGCCAAAAAAACTTTCTCAAAATGAAAGCTGGACAAATCCCAGGGTTGTACTATGAACAGAATAGTCATAGTGAACTGCAAGATGTGTCTTTAGAGCGTATACTACTTAAGATGTTACCATACCATACCACTTAGGCTACTTTTGTCAGGTCCTAAAAGAGCATAAAGAGAAAACTGTGAGTCTACCCGGGACCCTCCCCCCAGGCCCTCGCTTTAATGGATTTGTTCCGGGAACTCGTGAACAATTCCCGCTCTGTGGTGGCCATGCTAATTGGCATGGTAACCTAGCAGCAAGGACAGAATGGACAAGTACACTAACTCCTTAGCTCTTGGTTCCTAGAGGCCACTTAAAGATCAGACACATTCATCTTTGATTAAAGTATTGATGTAATTTAATTCAAACTTTTTGTAGCCTATTTTTTTATTTTGTAAAATAAATTTCCCAGATCTCCTCCATACTTTTAGACTATTAAGATCATTATTTACATGTATACAATAATATTCTGGCTATTTATTGGAGCTATAAAGCTTTTTATTCCTGAAACTCCTGCCAAAAAACACATTAGGCCCAAGTTCACATTATTTATAGGCCTTCATGTTTTGGGCTTATTGAGGTTTAGATTAAACTCATTCAATTCACATAACCGGCCACATAGTCTAATATCTCTACAATAAATAGCAGAGCTCAACAACTACTATAATAACTTTGATAATAATACTTTGCTATTTCCATCACTGTAACAATGGAAAAGAAAAAACACAAATGAAATTTCCAAAGGAGAGACTCTGCTAAAGTTTCATTGCAGCTGTTTTGATTTTTCAGGCGTTCTGTCTCCATTTATCTTTATATCTAGTAATAACAATGCCTGCCTCATAAATATACATACACACCGTCCACCAACACACACACACACACACACACACTGAGATTCAATAGATACGTAATGATGCTGAAAATCTTTATAGGACTCTCTGAAGTACAAACTTTTTCATCACATTTATTGTTTATGTGCGTTTAGCAGTAATCTCAAATCTCAAATCTCTCTGCTTACTTGCATGTTTCTGCTTTCCCCAGCATTCTTCTCTTACTATTCTCTCTCATTCATCTGTCCCTATTACTCGGGTCATCATAACTGACTCTCCCATCCTGTTTTTTTTTAGTTGATCTTAAAAAGTGCTCCCTCTTTCCTCTTGGAGCTCATCCTTCACATTATCCCTGAAGAACTGCTTTATTTAATGGACAAGGAAGACCTTGTGAGAACTGGGAATTAATAGGTCATCTGGGGTTTCAGAAAACCATGACCCTTTTCCTCATACTTCCTTTCTTTTCACCCCATTAAGTTAGAGCCAACATGGTTCAAAAGCCACTGAATAATTCTGTCCTACACATGTGATGCACAGTTTTGTTGCTGTGTTCTAAGTGGAAGAGGCAGAATTAGAAAGTGGTAACCACAGATCAGAGGCAAGGTTCTTGAGAATTTTGTGTTGAACTTCCAGTTGTCCAGTAGAGGGCAGGGTGGGCTCATATTTTAAGATTTCATTAGTAGTGCATTTTTCTAGTCAATGCTTCATGATTCAGAGAGCATCCACCCCTAGAAGGTCTTTCGACTGTACAAGGAAACATGCCTTTGGTTTGTATTCCTTGGCATGCATTCAAATTCAGATGAGAAAAGCAACTTCAATATTTAGTTAAAGTTTATTGGGCCATGAAACTAGAAGGTAAAGAATAACATAATCTAAATTCAACAATACAGTAATGGTGATCAGGAAATAAGGAAATCACACTTGCACAGCACACGACAAAATCCCCAGTGCTGAATTAACATCTACAGTGTTTACGTAAGTCGGCATGTGAATTATTTCAACATTATTTCAACACTTTGTGCGATAATCAGAAGCTCTGCAATAATATTAATAATGGATTGCAGCGTTAGAAATTTTGCCTACTTGGCCAATGCTACTTATCTAAACAACACAACACTACAGAGCACTTTAGTCTGAAAGAACAGCACCACTCTTTTGAATTAACTGGAACAAAAGGGCAGGGCCAGAAAATATTTCTCTTGTAACTTCTCTTTTGAGATTTGTGGTAAATGCAGATAATAACAGCTAATTGTTCCTCAATTATGATGCACCATCTTCTTATGAGCCGATTCCTCATTAGTGCTCTTCATCACTCCAGACTGAGTGTTATTACTGCAACCAAGGAAGTGACCCAAATGGTCTCCGTGACTGCCTTTCAGCTTGGGTAATGTACAGAAACTAAACTGCCCATCAAAGATTACTCATTTGTTCCAATGTCTTATGTACAGTGTTGATCTAGGCAAACTTCATGATGCGTTAACATAAGATTTTCTGACTACGTTGACACCATTTATAATCAATGTTAGCTCTATTCTAGGGATGTATAGGGTTACTGCATTGTTCTAGCAGGAAAATAATGGTTTCATGAGCTCTCATATTAATTATGTTGTTATTTTAGGAAAGCAACATTCTATTATGTCAAGATCTCAAGACTATTACCCAGCACCATGGGAACATATTTGTTATATTTTGATAATGATGTAACTTGAGATTACAGGTAAACAATGAACTTATGATAAAATGAAGTAAATAAAATGTGTGAATCCCTGCCTTTTGAGAGTTTACCTAATAGCAAATCCTTGTTTATTGCAGGATTTTGTATGTGGTAGTTCATAGTTTTAATCACTTCACTATTATTCTCAAATGTGGCCATACTAGTCAAAAATAAAGAAAACACTTCTGTAAGCATGTATCCCTAAACCTTTGATCAGCAGTGTATTCTGCCATTGATGAACAAAACCCTGAAGAGCATTTTTATTTTCAGTGCCATGGGAGTACTTCGATGTTAATATTAATTATTTCTTTTGAGGTCATTGGCATCTAAAGAAACAATCGGGTGAGTCACACTGTTTTTGCTGAACATTGTCAAAACACTCATTGTGCAGGTTTCAGTAGACACCTTTCCTCCAGGTGCTAATCTTATTTGAATCAGCTGTTTCAGTTTGTACAGTATTTTCACTTACTTTGAAGCAGATCTCACCAGACCATGCAGCTAAATGTTTTCTGTGTTTGGAATGGCAAATGTCTAGTTTTACAGAGAATTTAATGCCTGTGTACATAATTTTCAGGTCAGCAAGAGTAGTGGAGTAGAGATAGTATCCATCTCCAGTGCACTCATTTCACCCACCATAAACACAGGTATGTTTAGATGTTTGCATGAGTTACATTCAGTTCAGTGGAAGTCTGCACACAAAATTCACTTTGAGGTTTCACTTCAGGGACTTCTGACACAAATGTGTTCCATAAACTAATAGTAAAGCAGCTATAGCTGGGTTGGCCATTTGTGGAGGAGCAGGTCTAAAATAGAGGAAGCTTTCACTAGAGAAGTGACTTGACATGGTGTGTTGGGGGGTTAGAGCAAATGTGAACTATACTTGAAACAGAACATCAACAGCAACTCAGACCATGCAAACTCACAGAGTGGGGCCGATCTCACGAATGTTTTTTTGAATAAATAGGCACAGATGAAGTGACTTGTGACAGACACACACACACACACACACACACACACACACACACACACACACACACACACACACACACACACACACACACACACACAGAGCAGCCTTTTTTTGCTGCAGCGCCCGGGGAGCAGTTGGGGGTTCAGTGCCTTGCTCAAGGGTCTCACCTCAGTTGTGGTATTGAGGGTGGGAGAGAGCGCTGGTCATTCACTCCCCCACCTACAATCCCTGCCGGACTTGAGACTCGAACCCACAACCTTCAGGTTCACCTTCGGGTTGCAAGTCTGACTCTCTATCCATTAGGCCACGACTGCCCCAACAGACACGCTCCAAAATCTTGTAGAAAGCCTTCCCACAAGAGTGGCGGCTGCTATAGCTGCAAATGGGGGCCAACTACATATTAATGCCCATGGTTTTGAAATGGGATGTCCAACAATCTCATATACGTGTGATGATCAGGTGTCCACATACTTTTCGCCATAGATAGATAGGTAGATAAATAGATAGATTAGCTATTCTTCTTTCATCATTAGTAGGGCCATTAGCAGAGAAAAATGCTTTGAGGCATCACACAGGTGTAATATTGAGACAGAAATGCAGAAAATCTGAGGAGGTTTGTTATCTACTTAACATAAAATTAGATATCAAATGCACAGCCAGCACCTGTGATCTGAAGCTAGGACTGATAAATATTAGACTGCTATACTGTATATTGTACATATAAAGTACTTACTGTAAAAGAAGCTGTAACTACTATAAACAAACAGGGACTTAAAATACTTTGTTTAACAGAAACAGGATTGGATTAGACCAAATGAGTATGTAGCATTAAAAGAGGCTAGCCCTCATGCATATAGCTATATTCACCACTCTCTCCATAAATCCATACATTCAGACACAAATGTTATTTGAAGTACTTTTTTTTAACATAACAAACATAGCCACAAAAAAGAAGTCTCAATAATTTCCACGAGGGCAGATTTCTTATTTTTCAAGAATGTGGAGAGGAGACTTCCTCTTAAATCTTGTTGTTTCAGTAGAAAAAGAATCAATCATTGGAATCTTCAGTTTTGTTTTGAAATTCCACAAGACTGTTTGAGAGCAGTGTTTGTGTCTATATTATACTCAGTAAGGTTCAATCAGAATATAACAGGAGGCACTTATTACAGCCAATTCACATATGATTTAATACTGACATTTGGTACAAATATAGAAAATACAGTAATGGGAAAAAGAAAGTAAACCCTCCTTCAAGTCTATGTTTTTTTTTTTAACCAGGGGCTATAAGAGATTAATTATCAGCTAGGTGTTAGTAAATAAATGAACAAGATTAGTTAATCATCAAGAAGTGTGACTATCACTATAAAAGCAGAGCTTTTGGCAGTTTGGTGTTCAGGAGCACTCAGGTGTGTCTCTACATCACACAGAAAGAAGAAAGGACATCAGCCATGACCTCAGAGAAAGAATTGTTGCTGCTCGTCAATCTGGGAAGGGTTATAAGGCTATCTCCAAACAATTTGAAATTCACCATTCTACAGTGAAAAGGGCTGTTAACAAATGGAGAGCCTACAAGACAGTTACCAATCTTCCCAGAAGTGGGCAGCCCAGCAAATTCAGTCCAAGGTCAGACAGTTTAATGTTCAGAGATACAAAGAAAAACCCAAGAGCTACAGTACATCATGTGACCTACCAGCCTCTGTAAGCACATTAAATTCAGAAAAAGACTGAATTAGTATTCAGTATGGCTTTCATGGAAGTGTGACTAGGAAAATGTTCCTTCTCTCCAAAAAGAATATGGAGCATGACTTAGGTTTGCAAAATGGCATCTGAACAGACCACAGAAGTTCTGGAACAATATCCATTGGACTGATGAGACCAAGGAGGAGATGTTTGGTCATCATGCACAGCACCATGCTTGGTGAAAGCCAAACACAGCATATCACCACAAACACCTCATATCAACTGTCTAGCATGGTGGTGGAGCAGTGATGATTTGGCCATGTTTTGCGGCTACAGGACCTGGGAAACTTGTAATCATTGATACAGCAATGAATGGCACTTTATGCCACATTCTTTATAGAATATTCTTGAGACAAATTTCCATATGTCCAGGAGGTTAACCTGGATTCGTGTCGACGCCGGAAACGACGTTCAACTACAATTCTCAACACACAGCCCGGCCTACAGAAATGGCCTCTAAGGACTACAGCACCCAAACACTCTCATGTTCACATTCACCTGATTACTGGTTTCACACACCTGGACTCAATCACCTCCCAGCATGTTCACAGTATATAAGGACATTCACTTCATTCATTCAGTGTGAAGTATATGCTCTGTGTCTTTCTGTACCAGTCATCACCAAGCCTTTGATTATGCTATGTTCTTCTGGTTTCGATCCTATTCTGTTTACAGTTTTTGATTTTTCCTATCCCTGTTTTCTCTGTGTGTACATCACCTGACCTGTGCCTGTTTTTGACCACGTCATTGGATTACATTTTGGTTGTGTTTGCTACAGCTCTTAATAAACACTGAGTGCCTGCGCTTGATCCCAAGCACACCAGGAAATCTGAATTTCATCTGATTGGCAAAAGAAGAAAAAAAAAATCAAGCCACTGGAATGGCCAAGTCAAAGTCCAGACCTCAGCCGCATTGAGATGCTGTGGCAGGAGCTTAAGAGAGCCGGGCATAAATGAATGCCTTTAAACATCAATGATCTGAAGCAATGTTGTAAAGAAAAGTGGGTCAAAACTTCTCCAAAAATGATGTGAGACTGTTAAACTCCTACGGAAATTGTTTATTTCAAGTTATTGTTGCTAAAGGTGGTTCTGCATGTTACTGAATTATATAGCGTACTTATTTTTTCCCACCTAGTTTCTCAATGTTGGCTTACTTTTTGGAAAAAAAATGACTACACATTAAAATCTGTTGTGTTTTTTGTTGTTGTTGTCACCTGAGGTTATTTGTTTGTTTATAGCAGTTGGTGAGGAACACATAATTATTATTTAGGCCCTGATAAATAAAAACACAGAATTGAAGGAGGGTGTACTTTCTTTTTCCCATGACTGTATAGTCATACTTCCCCAGTCTGAAATTATAAATTAAATGATTACTACATCATTTAACTTGAAATGCAGTTAGAACATACGTAAATAGTGTCACTCTAAACTGGTAGTCTTTCAAAATTACTCGGAAGGAGAACATTCTTATCTATAGTGGGGCACTTACTGCTGCGAGATCAGCATATCTCTCCATCCTAATAGAAGGCAACAAAAATAATCCTAATCCTTATTTATTAGAGCAGAAAAGGGAATAGCCAATTAACTAGGAATAAGCAATGCAGAAATTCCAACAGTATGCAACAGTGTTGATTTTATTACTTTTGCCATGTCAGAATTAAAAACATTAGATAGAAAGTTCAGAGCATTCATTTAACATCTGACAATTTGCTACATAGTTATGTAGAGAATAATGTAACCACATCAGTAGAGTGACTAGAATCCTTTACACTAATCCACAGTAATTTCACAGATTCTCCTCAAAATCAACCTTTGTGCTAGATCCCCTATGCATTTTACTGAATAAATACTACCAGATTCAATAAAAAATAATAATAAACTCCTTCCTTAGCATTGGCTATGTATTTAAATATTTTAAATGGGCGGTTATCAAATCATATAAATGGAATCATACACATTAAATATTTCAGTCAGGCTTTAGGCCTCATCACAGTAATGAAAAAGTACTCCACTGATATCTTAGCAGGTGATGAAAGCTGGAATAAAGGAAAGTTATCTAATATTTCTTATTCTTATCTAACCCCAATCTTATCCACACTACATTAGCTCACAGTAAACTTTCACAGTTATAAAATACTATTAATGACCTATAAAGCTCTGAAAGGTCACACCCCACAGTACCTCAACTAACTTTATGTCTACTGTGATTTGCCACACCTGCTTTTGATCTAACAGTTTTTTTTCAGTATCTAGAGTAATTAAAACTACAATTAGTGGGCAGAACCTTTTCCTACAAAGCCCCAAAGATATGGATCAGTCAGGTTAGTGGATGGCGAACTTTTTAAACCCCTGTAAGCTGAGGGCATATCTAATAATCTGTTCTCTGTCTGTTGAGCTGTATGTGTGCTCCTGCTGCCTGATCTGATGCCTGATCCTTATCCTGACACACTTCTACTGATATGGCTCCCCTCACCATCCAGATATACCTGATTCATCTTGATGCTCTACTTTTACTTGAAGCTTTTAATCACTTATGATTAATCTTCTATTGCTGTAGATGTTCCCACACAGATAGCCTAAAGATTTGCACTTCCAAAAAACCTCCAGATTAACAAAGAGTGCATTCTTTTCCTACATTTGTTTATTATTGTCTATATGTCTCACTATCTGTTTGATATGTTGAATCATAACTTGGCGGAGAGACATGGTGATGCACCTAGCACCTAGAATATCTGGAAAATTATTTCATTTTTTCAGAAAAACAAAAATCAGACAGGTAAAGAAATATTTTAACTACATAATATACAAGGAATACTTTTATCAGGTTTTTAATAATAGTTTTGGTGCAGTTTTTGTTTGTGAGTTTAAATATAACTGTCCACTGTAGTGGACATTGTGCATTAAAGGTTATACTGTGTTTAGTGGACCTATGTTTGCATTCAGTGCAAAATGCATGTTTAATTAAAATAAGTACTTGCATACCTAAACTAATCAAATGATTATCCATCCTGATGCCCTACTTTTCATTTGATTTCTCATCATTTGGAAACCACTCTCTGCTGCTGAGGATGGCCCCACACAGGCAGCCTAAAGTGACATGAGATTACTGCGGATGATACGACTTAGAAACCATGAAGATGGCTTTGGACTTCAACTGATATGAACAGTTTTGCTATGACGGCTTAGGACTAAAATTGCTTTGATAGCTTTAGGACTGCAATTCCCATGAACAGTTTTGCACTCAAGTCTCCATCAGTGAACATTTGATAACTTCAACAAAATAGACTTCATGTGTAAACTATAATGAACTTTCGTGGTTACACAATTGCACCTTTTGACTATATAGTATACAGTTTAGAAGGGAATTATTTATAATTGCACTATCCATTGTCACCCAGAAGAGGATGGGTTCCCTTTTGAGTCCGGTTCCTCTCAAGGTTTCTTCTTCATGTCGTCTCAGGGAGTTTTTCATGCCACCATTGCCTCTGGCTTGCTCACTGGGGATAAATTCATAAATTTAAAATTTATAGCTTGAATTTATATACTTCTGTAAAGCTGCTTTGTGATAATGTTCATTGTTGAGAGTGCTATAGAAATATAATTGAATTGAATTGATTATATTTAGAAATTAAGTATTAATATCTGCTTTTGTTAGATTCATTAATTCATTCATTTTCAATAAATATTTTATGATCCAATCAGTTTACTGAGAATAAAATTTAATATTTCTTGTTTTACCATTTGTTATATTTGTAACAATACTGTAATACATCTAGAATCTGAATGACGTTTTGAAGATTTTTTTAAGGTTTTGGTATTTATTTAATACACTGTAAAACAATGTCTGTGTAATTTACAGTGAAATATTATTAAATAGCGACAGTAAAAGAACTGCAAATGGAAAAATGGGCAAAAAAAAAACCTTTTCCAATACCTCAAAACACTGCATATAGTAATACAAACCAATCCTGTTATTTTTACTGTAACAATTTGTAAACCTAAAGCAATTTTGATTTATAAAATGCTGTTTACCTTTTTACCTTCACAAGTAAAGATAAAATAACATCATGTCTTAAACAAAATTTTACCTTCAATTTTACTTTTACATGCCCGTACTCTTATATATACAAACTTCACTTGTAAATCAGTTGACTTTTCAGGAAAATACCACACAATAAAAAATAAATAAATAAATAAATATTATGTAAATTCCTTTTACAGTGTAGCAGTAGATGTGAATTTGATTTGTCAAATTAACCTTTAATAAATAATAATTGATATAATAATTATTATAATAATGATAATAATAATTCAATTCAATTATTTTTATACAGAACAATATTTAATACTGTTAATATAAACAAACATGTTTTTCATTTTATTTGAATTTTTTTGTTGTTGTTTTTCAAAAATTAATGCATGAAAGGGTTAAAGAAATTGAGCCAAGCACAGGTTTCATGTTGAGTTTGAGTCAGGAAGCATTGTAATTAGATATTAATCTCTGAGAGTGGTTTCAGCTGTCGGCACAGGAAATGTTTCTGATTCATGTCTGCTAGAGAATCACTCATGCTAAAGGGTTATGTCAAAGTCTCATGAATATTCTACTGCACAACTACTGCAATACAGAAAGTAAGAATCCATTTTTAGAAATCCCAATATATTTGGTGTTCTATTGGTTGTTGTATTGGTATAATGTTTGCTATATTTGTATAGGTAAACTTTAATTGGTCTGAGACCAATTTTCCCATGTCTGTAGCCTTTAAGTTCATAGAGTAACCGTAGAACTGTAATTGTTCCTGCTGACTGATGTCATGCTTCAGAAAGGGAATGTAGGGTTACTAAGCAATTAAGATCACATTTCTGCTTTTTGAGCTATTGTTTTGAAATGTATGCTAAATGGAGGGTTTTAGTGTTCCAAATGAATCACTACATTTGTATGTATGCATGTACAGTATATGGTAGCATATGCGTATGCTAGGCTAGAGGTTTGAGTTGTTTAAGTAAGGAATAAAAAATGATGGGGCATGCAGGAAAATAGTCAGTGATAGAGTGGTGTGATGTGGCCCAGTGCAAAGCAGACTGGAGTTGATTATTTACATTTACAGCATTTAGCAGGCACCCTTATCAAGAGCGATTTACATGTATCTAAATTATATAAGTGAGCAGTTGAGGATTAAGGACCTTGCTCAAGGGCCCAACAGTGGTAGCTTAGCAGTGGGATTTGAACTAATGTCCTTCATCTAGTTCAGCATCTTACCTACTGAGCTAGCACATTATTCTGCTACAAAAAGCACATCCCAAAGTGGTTTATTCCTCTTATACCACAGCAATTACAATTTTTTTATTTATTAAAGAAAGATATAATTTTTATCAGTTTATAGTTACATCACTTTCATGATAACAGCTATAAATACGCAGTCCCTCATCAGCTTCTCTTTTTTTGTCTTTCTCTCTCTTGATGTTAATAAGATAAAAAAAAAGGAACTTGTCACATGGTTGAGAAGATCAAAGTCCTCTGTCTTGAAGACTTTCCCTTCAGCAGAAAACTTAAAGGAACAGCTTTACCTAAAAGCACTGACTGAAGTCTTATTTTTTTTTAGTTTTTGGCAGTGGTAGCTCAGTGGATAAGCTATTGGCCGACTGATTGGAAGATCATGAGTTCAAACCCCAGCACTGCCAGGCTGCCACTGCTGGGCATATGAGCAAGGCCCTTAACCCTCAACTGCTCAGTTGTATAAACAAGATAAAAGGAAGTTGCTCTGGATAAGTGCATTTGCCAAGTGTAACACTCTATTGTTAGGCTAAAATTACAGGAGTCATGTATTACATGTCTCTGTGAATGAGTTACTATAGAAATTATCATATGTTTAGAGAAAGCACAATAATATATACCTGTAATTAGAGTTAACACCACATCATAGCTGTGTGGTTATAGAAAATTAATCAACACCTGCTAACTAATCAGAATTTAGGATGAACTGTAATCAGTGTGGACAGCACAGTTGTTGACTAAGTAATGATAGCATTAGACAAGATGCATGGTGGGCTGGATGAATGCAATGCAACCTGCTGCAATGCTTTAGTGTTAAAAAAAGACAACACCATTATCAGTCAACAATTATTTTTTAAGTTTAGAAAATACCTATCCTTATGTTTACTGGCTTGCTTACATATAAAGGCCCCTGCATAGTTCTTGTAGAGATGACATTTGTGTGGCTTCAGAAAACAATATGGAGTAATTATGAAGAAAATTAAAAACTGCAGACACTGTTTAGAGGCTTCACTCCAGTATCTGATAGCTGAACAAATTCCACATCACCATCTTTATACCAAAGATGTTCTGGCTTAGGACTGCTGTGTTAAGTTTTGCCAATCAAGCAAGGGCTTCATGAAGGGGAAGGCTTAATTTACCATAATCATCCATGTTAACATCACAGAAAGCTGCACCAGCAGTGAGCAGAGAGAGCTTGTGCAGCATGTAGCATGCAGCATGCAGCGAGCAGATTCACGGTGTGGAAAATTTTGTGCTAGGACTTCAGTTCAAACCTTGCAATTGAAAAACAAGCAAGAGGAATCTTGTGACAGTTTACAAATTGTTTATTGCATGTACCTCCACATTTAGGAAAATAGATTACAAACTTAAAAGAATTAAAGAAAAAAGAACATTTTAGGAGATCTGAGTCCAGCTTGTCAATAGGAACAGGTGGGGCAGAGCCCTACCATTAATATCAGCTGTTGTACTATTATCTTCATAAAATAAATTAATTATCTTCATGACTTCATTCATAGCTCCATACATTTTAAATGAGTAATTATCTCTTTTGAGTGACCAGCGATTTAAAAAGTTTTTGCTATTTGACAGATATAAGCTGATGTTACATTGATATGCTTGCCTTTTTAGATGTTGCGCAATCACAGGGCAGCGAGCTCACTGCCCCACTTAGCTTCCATAGAGTTATTAATGCAACTAGTGGTTAAAAAATAGATCTGCAACAAGCAGTCCTAAGTTAATCTTTTTTCACCTGCCCTGTATTTCACACTTTTAAGTATGATTGTGTACAAATGCATAAAACCAGATAACACAGGGTGCTGTTGTGTGAAAAGGCTGAATCCTCCATAGACCCTGTTAGTAAATCAGCTTGCAGGAGTTATCAAGATTGCATTTGTTTTTAACCACACAAATCTTTAGTAAATTAGGGCCAGTACATGACTCTTTTAAAATATTATCCATACAAAAAGACTAAAAGCAGCTTCAAAACATTTTGTATTCTTGTAAAAAAAAAGAAGGTCAGGAATTAATCTACTGTTGCAACAGACATGAAACATCTTTAATCTTCTTGCCAATATAAACATTGCTCCCTGTTCTCAAGAACTCTTCTCCTCCACCACTGGAAACATCTTCTTCTTAGTAAATATAGAAAGATCTCTTCCATGTAATAAAAATTATATTAAAAAAAATTTAATTAAAAAATTAATCGCTGTTATTTTTTGCCAGTTTTAAGCAGTGCATTTTTGGTTTAGGCCTTCTTTACAGTCTATAAACCTAAGAAAGTCATTTTAAATCAAATAGATAACAGTGTGTACTGTGTACTGTTTAGGTGCCCTAATATTTTACATAAATTTTGTTTTAAATGTTTATTTTATGCTTTCTGCATTAATGTGTCAGTACAGTTGCAAATGTTGTAAATCTTCTACACAAGAGAATTGATTCAGTTTTAAAGGCAAAGGGTGTCCTCAGTAAACGCTTTAATTTAGTAAACCTTTTTTTTTTTTTTACTGTTTGTGGCTCTTCATATACACATTTCTTGATTTTTGGACATTTATCCATTCATTCATCTTCAGTAAGTGCTTTATCCTGGTCAGTTCATTGCAGGGCACAGTGCACAGACACAGCTACACAGTCCTTCAGACCTAGGGGCAATTTAGGGCAGTCAATCCACCCACAGCAATAAATAATTTAAAGGACATGCTCTGGATGAATAGCCAAACATATGCCAGCCTGCATGTTAGCTGGAAAATTAAACAATTTACACACAATAAAGCATGAAATGTTATCATGTATATGTATGCTGAACACAGACACCAGAAGGCAGAAGTGGGGGAAAAGTGCTCTTTATTTTAAGTGCTGGTGTAGGGAAAAGGCTGGAGTGAAGGCGAGGGTGGCTGGTAAAGAAAGTTCAGGTCACGGTCGTTGCAGATCTGGGCGCAGCAAACATGGGGCAGCAGCGTTGTGGCGGGACCCAAGAGGCATGATGGTCGGTCTCAGGCAAGGTGAGGATGGGCGTGCAGAGGTCCAGGTTTTTTGTTCTCCCTGACGTTGGCTTCTACCACAGAGAGGGAATGAGACATTAGTGCTCCATTCAATGCAGATGAGCCTGGTCAGTCACCAGGGTGAAGTGTCGGCCCGCCAGGTAGTAGAGCAGCTCCTCTACAGCCCACTTGATGGCCTCACTTGAAGGCCTCTCTCTCTATGGCCGCATACTTCATCTTTGCAGGGGTCAGCTTTCGGCTTATGTAGAGGACTGGGTGCTCCTCCCCGTCAAACATCTCAGAGAGAACCACTCCCAGGCCAGTCTCTGAGGCATCTGTAGGTACGGTGAAGGGGAGGCTGAAGTCAGGATTGTGTAGGATGGTGGAGCTGGTGAGGGCTTGCTTGAGCATCTGCAAGGCCAGCTCGGCTTCGTGAGTCCAGTGTACCTGGTCCAGTTGTCCCTCCTTGGTGAGATCTGAGAGGGGAGAGACTATAGAGGAGAAGTTAGGCACAAATCTCCTGTAGTATCCCGCCAACCCCACAAAAAGGCAGGTACCTGTTGCTTTGTTGTGGGTCGGGGATATTCCTTAACCTCTTCCACATTCTTCTCCTGTGGCTTTAGAAGCCCCTGGCCCATCCAGTAGCCCAGGTACTGTGCTTCGGTCAGCCCCAGATGACACTTCCTGGGATTGGCAGTCAACACAGCCTTCTGGAGCTCTTCCAGGACCTCCCCAAGGTGGTAAAGTTGGTCAGACTAGGTGTAGGAGTGAATGACAACATCGTCCAGGTAGGCAGCCGCGAACTGGTGATGTGGCCGCAGGATGATGTCCATTAGGTGTTGGAAAGTGGCTGGAGCTCCGTGCAGGCTAAAAGGGAGAACCCATCTTTCGCTTGGCCTCTGGGCTGAGGGCTACTTGCCAATAACACTTGGTGAGGTTGTGGGTGGAGATAAACCAGGCTCTCCCCAGTCGCTCCACTAGGTCGTTGACCCAGGGGAGGGGATAGCTGTCAAAGTCTGAGACTTGGTTGAGCTGCCGGAAGTCATTACAAAGGCAGATGCTTCCATCAGGCTTGGAGACCACCACAATGAGGGTAGACCAGGGGCTGGGGGAGTCTTCAATCACCTCATCCCGGAGCATACGGCTGACTTCGTCCCAGATCATATGGCTGCCTTCCTCCTCCTTCCTCCTTACAACAGGCCTCTGGAATGCGGTAGGGCCGCTGTCTAGCCACAACTTCCGGTGGGGTCTTGATGTCATGGTGGACCAGATGGGTTAGGCCCGGGATGGAGGATAAGACATCAGCAAACTGGTCCACCAGCTCAGATAGCTCCTGGCTCTGCACCGGGGTGAGCTCCTCTCCTCAGTGGACCAAGGTATGCTCAGGTGGACCTGTGGGGAGACTTTTTTGGCAAATTTATGTGGTAAAATTGGGTGTTTGCATGCTTACCTGGTTGTTGCAAGTTCAGGGGACCCACCTTCTCGAGGATGATGTACGAGCCCTGCCAGTGGGCCAGGAACTTACAGGAGGCACTGAGAAGGAGGAGGACCTAGGCTGGAACTCTCTGGGCTGAGCAGGCTGATTGTAAACTTTTTGTTGTTCCTGTTGGGTGGCCTCCATATGTTGCCAGACAATGGGGTGGCACAGTCGATCTGTTCCTGCATTTCCCGTATGTACTCCAGAGGGAACGGAACAGGGAGGGCTGCTCTTCCCAGGCCTCCCGGGCCATGTCCAGCAGTCTTCAAGGTTGCCGTCCAAAGAGGAGCTTGAAGAGGGTGAAGCCAGTGGATGCATGGCGAGGGTCCCTTTCCTCATCTACCACTCGCCACAGCATGAGCTTGAGAGTCTGGTTAAAGTGCTCCATGAGAACATCAGTCTGGGGGTGGTAGACAGATGTCCTGAGGTGCTTTACCTTCTACAACCGACACAGATCCACCATTAGCTTGGACATAAAGGGCGTACCTTTGTCTGTGAGGACATCTTTAGGGATCCTGACAGGGCTGAAGAGGAAAAGGAGCTCTCTGGCGATATTGCGGGAGGTGGATTTTGGAAGTGGTACTGCCTCGGGGTACTGGGTGGCATAGTCCACGATAACCAGGATGTACTCATGGCCCTGGGCAGGCTTCGACAGCAGCCCCACAAGGTCCGTGCCAGTCTGCTCAAAAGGGACAACCATGATAGGGAGAGGAACGAGGGGAGCTGGTGCAGGCTTATAGGGCGTGGTCGTCTGACACTGGGGTCACCACTGGCAGAATGCATGGTCCGCCATGTCCATCCAGGGCCAGGGAAATCAGTCCTTTAACTTTTCCAAGGTCTTGCATGCCCCCAGGTGTCCTCCCAGCGGGTGTGAGTGGGCCAGGTGCATGAAGACTTGGGTCTTGCTGCAGAGGACCACCAGCAGTTCACAAGGCTGGCCTCTGCACTCTGTCCTGAAGTATAGGAGTCCCCCACATACCTGGAAGTCTGCAGCTGTGAGTCTCCGCTCTGGGTTCTGCTAGACTCCCTCGATGACCTGCACCTGGCCCCAACAGTGCTTCAGCCTGTCATCCTCCTTTTGCTCCTGCCCAAAGTTTCCCTCCCGGACAACCTGCAAAAACACACAGGAGACATGGTTAGTACAGGTGGGGGTCTCCCCTTCTGGGGTCGCCCCGGCATCACTTTCGCCCTGGACCCGGGAAGCCCACCGGACCCAAGGCCATGTTACTCTGGGCCCACATCTATGAGGAGGTCTCGATGGCCTGGCGGTGGAGAAGCCCGGCTAGTCTCGACCCAGGAGCTCCAGGATGAGGCCCATGAGGAGAGGCCACTCCTTGGTCTGATGTTTGACTCTGACTCTAGTCGTGGGCACCTATTGGAAGTCCCTGTGCACACAGGAATGTATTGCCTGCCTCAAAGCAAGCGTAGAATGTGGTGAGCTCATTTGGTAAAGAGGCAGACGTAGGCACATCACTGCTTTTCCTGCCTTTGTAGTCTGTTATAGTGTGCAGACCACTCCACATGCATTTGGGGTCAGAGCCATGATAGTCTGACTCCACTCTGTCCCTGAAGTCTCTCTTGGCAGATCTGATAGCCTTTTGAAGGTCATACCTGGACATCTTGTAGGCAGTCAGGTCCCCAGAGTAAAAGGCTGCAGTTCATGCTCTCAGCCTGGCACGCACCTCTCCACTGACCCATGGTTTCTGGTTGGGACTTTCTACTGACTGTTGGGACAACAGTTAATATATGCATTGAATATGCAGATATAAATATACAAATATAAAATACATTCCTCCTGAAAAATGATGAAATTAAATGCAATTGTTTCATGTATTCCTGCATGCCTTTGGTATGTCTTACAGTAAAGCAAAGAAAGTGTGAAAAAAGAGATAAATTATTGCTTATTCTACAAAAGTGTTCTAAAATGGCCTGGACAGATTTGTTGGTACCCCTAGAAAAGATCACACATGCCTTCAATCTTGTAATCAGTCATTCAACCTATTTAAATGGATAAAAGTAGTCTCTGCTGTTTGGTATCATCATGTATACCATATTGAACATGGACCAGAGAAAGCAAAGGACACTGTTGTCTGAGGAGATCAGAAAGAAAATTATAGACAAGCATGTTAAAGGTCCATGGGACTCTGGCCAACCTCCTTGGATGTGGCCGCAAGAGGAAAATCATCCCCAGCTTGAACAGAAGTATAGTGCAAAAGGTAGACAAAGAGCCAAGGAAAACCTCCAAAGAGATACAAGCTGAACACCAAGGTCAAGGTACATCAGTATCTGATCACACCATCCGTCACTTTTTGAGCAACAGTGGGCTCAATGGAAGAAGACCCAGGAGGACTCTACTGTTGAAATAAAAACATAAAAAAGCCAGACTGGAATTTTATTTTGACAAGCCACAATGCCTCTGGGAGAATGTCCTTTGGACAGATGAGACAGAACTGGAGCTTTTTGGCAAGTCACAACAGTTCTATGTTCACAGAAAAAAATGAAGCTTTCAAAGAAGAGAACATCATACCTGCTATGAAACATGGAGGAGGCTCAGTTATGTTTTGGGTCTACTTTGCTGTGTCTGGCACGGAGTGCCTTGTATCAGTGCAGGGCACAATGAAATCTCAAGGCATTCTGGCGCGAAACGTACTGCCCAGTGTCAGAAAGTTCTGTCTCAGTCGCAGGTAATGAGTCCTCCAACATGATAAAGACCCAAAACCCACAGTAAAAGCATCCAAGAATGGCTAAGAACAAAACAATGGACTATTCTGAAGTGGCCTTTCATGAGCCCTGATCTGAATTCTATTGAACATCTATGGAATCTGTGGAGCTCAAACATGCAGTCTGGAGAAGGCACACTACAAATCTGAGACAGCTGGAGCAGTTTGCTCAGGAAGAGTGGGACGAACTACCTGTTGACAGGTGCAGAAGCCTCATTGAGAGCTACAGATACTCTAAAGGTTGTGCAACAAAATATTAGGTTAAGTGTCCCATCATGTCATTTTCATTTCATTTGTCCATGCCATTTTCATTTGTTTTATCATTTAAAATAGTCTGTTGAATCAAAAAATCAAAAGCAAAGTCTGATTTTTATTGAACATAGAATGGAAGGATACCAACAAATTTGACCACTTCTGTATTCATTTGTTGATGTAGCTTATTACAGAGTCTGTGTATTCATTTATGTTTTCTCCTGCTGCATCTTGAAACATTTGCCAGTCTGTGGATTAAAAGCAGGCCTGGAGTCTGGAGATGGCATCCTCTCTCCATTTGTGAACCGGTTTTTCCAGTTTGAGGCATTGTCTGTTGGCAGGGAACAGCAATATGCTAATGTAGCCACCTTTCCCAAAGGCAGGGCATGGGAGGGGTTTGTAACTGTCCTTTAGTGTTGAATAGCAGTGATCTAAGGTCTGCTCGCCTTGTGCGGGATAATTAATGTACTGGTAGTATTTAGATAGAACTTTCCTCATGTTCATTCAAAAACCCCAACAAGGATGAAAGCCGTATAATGGTGTTGTACAGTTCATATAATGCTTTCATTTTGTCAGCATGATGTGGAATGTAGGCTACTGTAAGGTTGACGGGGAGGTAGAAAGGGTGCACTTTAATCAAAAACAGTTCAAGTTCCGGGGAGCAGTGTGTTGCTAAAACTGTAACATCCATGCCCCATCAAGTGTTTATCATAAAGCAAACTGCTCCATCTCTGCTCTTACTGGAGTTTAGTGTTCTGTTTTGACAAAAGACGGAGAATCCCGCTGGTTTGGCCGCGTTGGGCACTGCTGTGTGTAACCAATTCTCACAGAAAGCCAGCACACAGCAAATCTGTAAATGTGATTCTTGCATTAAGTTCATCAAGTTCGTTATCCAGAGAATAAATGTTGGCTAACAAGATATTACGGAGAGCTGAAGTATTTATTCCAGGATCTGCATAGAATAATAGCGTGTTTGCCTTTTCTCCTTTTCCGATGGCATCTTAGAATGCAAGTTGGCAACAATGGGAGCGCGTAAGTGTCACAACTGGAGTTCCAAGGCTGCATTGTTTCAAACACAGAGTTTAAGGATGATCAAATATCCAGTAATGTTTGTCTATCGTACTGCATGAGTGGTAGTGCCATCTGAGCAAAACTGTGTATAAAAATAAACAAGAATATCATAAAAATACACAAAAGACTACAAAGTTCACCCTTGCTCATCAGCGATGCCATCGCAACTGCATGCCTGAACCAGATGCAATCTGGTTATCTCAGGTGATATTGCTAAGATAAGAAATATAATGTCACTACATGATGCAGAAAAACTAGTTCATGCTTGTTTTTTCCTTCTAGGTTGGATTATTGTAATGTCTTGCTGTCTGGATGCTCAAGTACAGCTTGAGTAAGCTATGGTTAGTCCAGAATGCAGCCAGAGGCCTTACTAAAACCAGAAGATATGACCACATCACCCCTATCTTATCCACAATGCATTGGCTCCCAGTAAAATTTTGTATTGATTATAAAAGACTACTATTGAATTATAAAGCATTGAATGGTTTTGCACCACAGTACCTGAGTGAACTTCTGGTCTTTTATGATCAGCCATGCCTGCTTTCATCAAAAGGTGCAGGCTCTTTGTTGGTACCTCAAATAATGATGGCTATAGCAGGGGACAGAACTTTCTCTTATAAAGCCCCACAGTTATGGAATGGCCTTCCAATTAGTGTATGGGACTTAGTCAAACACACACATAGTGTTTAAGTCTAGGTTGATAGCCTATTTGTTTAGTCAAGCTTTTTGTTAATAGCTTTCATCTTGGGTAAAGGAGCAGATCTGGAGGGTTCATGGGCAAAGAGGGAAACTGGGATGTTTGGATGCTGTCACCCCCAACTCAAACGTTACCACATGGCTGTCCCTTTTAGTTAAGCTGTCATAGCTAGTCTTGCCCAAGTCCCTGCTTGCAATCTGCACACAATGTACATCATCTTAAACCATTACAGTACAAGAGCATACATAATCATCTGTGTTATTTCTCCCCCACCCCATGCCCTTCTCTCTCTTTGTCTGTCGAGCTACACGCCACTCCTGAGATACCAGTGCTCCTGACTCCTTCTGCCCTCCAGACCTGCCTGATCCATCCTGATGGACCTACTTCTGCTTGAAGCCTCGCTCACCTGAAAATCATTTACTGCTGCTAGAAGATTGCCCTGTATGGACAGCCTACAGATCACCATGGGTTTACTGTGGATGGTAAGACACAGAAACCCTAAAGATGGCTGTGGATGTTCTTTCATGGATAGCCTAAAGATTGCAATTGTTAAGAACAAGTCTCAATCATTGAACAGTTCATAACTTCAGTTTGATACAAGAAACTTTAACTTAAAACTCTACTGATGCTCATACTCAAGTTCCTTTTAACACATTTAAGACTGCTTGACTTTATAGTATACAGTTATAGAAGTAGAATGATTTATAATCACACTATGGTGTCACCCAGATGAGAATGGGTTTCCATTTGAGTCCCTTCAGGGTTTCTTCCAGTTCATCACCTCTGGCTTGCTCATTACGGATAAATTTAAATTAAAATTTTATATCCAGATTTCTGCAAAGCTGCTTTGTGACAATGTCCATTGTTAAAAGTGTTATACAAATAAAATTTAATTGAACCACTCCTCAATGATTTCTTTTTTTTTTTTTTTTTTGCCTTTGTTCAGCTGACCTGATGAAATAGATGAAGCCAATTTGTGCAGCTGTATGTAGATCTGTATGTAATATAATTCTCTGCTTAATAAAAAGCTGTGAATGTCAGAAAAAAAAAACAGTTATTGTGGTTCAATGCAGGTTGTATTATAAAACATAAATGAGGCAAAGGGTTTCATTTTGGTTACTGAGGTTAAGGTTAGGTTTAGGTGTATCATAGCATAAATGCATAGCATGAAGTAGCATAGCATAAAGTCAATGGAAAACCCATACAAAGATAGTAAGACAAACGTGTCTGTCTGTGTCTGAATACATTTTCGTGAAACTTGTTTTAAAAAAAAATGACCCGATAGAAGATATTGTCTGTACAACTCTTTCTTCTTTTCATTACTTTTTCTGTAATGTAAAGTTTTCTAAAGAAAAATGTATTGCTTAAAAAACAAGACATTAAATGAGTTTTTTACCATAATTAACTTGAAGATACTGCAGCCTTATTAATAACAATAATCTGCAAAACAGAAATAAGACACATGAATAAAAAAATACATGAGTAAATAGTGTTAAAATCATAATTTCATCTACATGGGTGATGTGTATTTGTTGACGTGGGTTGAGGATGTCTTGGTCTTGATGAAAGGGTAAACATTCAGCATAAATCAGAAACCACATCCTTCAACAAATAGGCAGTGGAATCTAAACCTGTACTCACACACACACAAAATGTTTGAGTCATTGTAACACTAAAATCAACCACTGTGTGAGTGTGGGTACCCTCCTCTACTTTTCATTTTTGTTGTTTGAATATGTATGTAGATATTAATATATACATTAATTGACCATTTGTACACCTATACCCTGCTCATTCATGTGGCAGCAGCGCAGTGCATAATTTCATGCAGATACAGGTCAAGGGCTTCAGTAAATTTTCACATCAAATGGGGAAAAAATATGATCTCAGTGAATTTGACTGTGGCATGTTTATTGGTGCCAGACAACCTGGTATGAGTATTTTAGAAATTTCTGATCTGGGATTTTCACCCACAGTTGAAGATAGGAAAAATATCACTATGACTTTATACAGTCTTCAACTGTCCAGTTTATTTTGGCTGTGCCATCTGAACAGATTTCTGTTCTTGGCTGACAGGAATGGAACCCAATGTGGTTTTCTGTTGTAGCCTCTCCACCTCAATATTCAATGTTTTCTGCATTCCGTGATGCTTTTCTGCATATCCCAGCTGTAAAGAGTGGTTGTTTAAATTACTGTAGCCTTCCTGTCAGCTTAAAGCAGTCTGGCCATTTTCCTCTGACCTCTCTCATCAATATGGCATTTCCACCTGCAGAACTGCTGCTCTCAGGATGTTTTGTTGTTTTTAGTACCATTTTGTGTAAACTCTATTGATTGTTGAGTGTGAAAATTCCAGGTGATCAGCAATTTCTAAAATACTCAAATCTGGCACCAACAACCATTCCTCAGTCAAAGTCACTGAGATAACATTTTCCCCATTCTGATTCAATGTGGCCATGAAGATAGAGTGTTATAGTCCAAGTTGTCCGTATTTGTAGGCAGAGGAGCATTGTGGGAAGTGGAGTTTAGTACCGATTCTGGCATGACAAGACATATTGACACCGGATTTTGACCACTAGGCACAATCATAACTCTATAGAAGCTAAGTAATACCCATTTCCCAAGCTGAAATGGGTAGCTCTGAAAACTGCCTTTTTGTCAGCGATCAATTGTGCAAAAAGACATGAGGAATTGCATTCTCCGGAAATAAGCTCAGCTTACCTGTGCTGGTGGTAGGGTGTATGGTACACCATACACCTGGTACACCAAGCTCACCAGTTTTGTATATCAGTAAACTGACTGTGGCAGATGGGGGCGTGGTTAAGCAGGAGTCTGCAGCAGGAGAGTGGGGGGAGTGGAAAATAAACATGGGGCTTATTTATGTGAGAAAACAAGCTGTTTTCTCTCCTTTCTCTCTCTCTTGTGTGTGTGTGTGTGTGTGTGTTGCGCAGTTTCTGTTGTTTGGTTTTTTGCAGTAGTGAAAATAAACGCTCACCAGTCATCTTACCCTGGGTACTTGAGTTACATTATGCCACACATACCTTACATCTTTTAATGATTATTTTTTAATGATTTTTTTTTTTGCTGCGTCTGGTACATACCCCCAGTTCATCTACATCCATCTACTGTTCATTTTCCTGAGAATTACGTCTTACAGTCTTCCTGTGTGAGGTTTTGGGGCACTTTTGTTCTCAGAGTAAAAGTACCTGATCTTGTGTGACTGGATACCTTAAATGTGACCAGATAAATGAACTACCTTGTAAAAGTTTCAAAAATCCCCATCAACTATTACCATCAGAAATTATCATGCAAACGGAACAGACCTCTGACAGGATGTAAGAATCATATAGGTTTTTTTCTGTCTTACTGTTAAGAAAAGTGCTTCAGTGCTAGATACACAATGTACGGTATACTGCTGTGTTTGTTAGTGCTGAAATATGAGTCCACTTTATGCTTCGTGAAGTCCCTTGTGAAGTCACACCCTCTTTATTGAGACTGCTGGGCAACTTCTGTATCCTGAAAAAGGTGTTGTGGCATTGGATGTGGTATCCATTAAATGTTCCATCATTTCACTGTTAAAGGAGAGTATGTTTTGCCTCACAGCTCAGAAATTGTGCCCCTAGAGTTGATTTTGAATAGTATCAGGCAAAAATGTAGGAATTTTAAATATGATTACCTACATTAATATCCCTCTCATTATCTCTGTTTAAAAAAATTCTACTGTGTTTTATAATTCATGGTTAGAGAGGAAGTAAAAAGAAAATGACTGAACTGATTTCTCAAACCCTTCATCACAGCTAAGGCAGAATTATTGGTCAAGTAGCCACATAACAATATGGGGGAAAACACTTAGAGAGCACCTCAGACTTCATGAGAAATATAATTAAGCAAACATCTTAAACTGTATTGTCTCTTATTTTGTTCATGTCTGAGATTAAACAAAGAAATGTTCCATTACTAGTGCATTTTACAAAAAAAAAAGTTGTGGATTGGATTTAGACAATGTACTGTGGTGGGCCTTATTTGATTCACATGCTTTCAAAACATAATTGTGCTCGACACAAGCACACTACAGGCTAGTGAAGGAGCAGCAAAAAACAGGCAAGGTAATGGTGGAAGGTTTACTGGTACATATGAAAAAACAATATATGAGAACCCACAAAGACAACTAATGTACTGTATTTGTTTTAACATATGCTTTGGCATTGACTGCTGCGTAAAACATCTTCAGACACATTTTATACTAACATAAATGACAGTAAAGCTTTTTCAGATGCATTTTACATAAACGTATATGCCAAATGACAAAATCAATCCTTCCGGACAAGAAGAAGTGATCATTCGGTTACATAGCTAAAACAGAGCAGCAAATGAAAAGACCAATCATTCGAAAATGTTTACAAAGGTCTTGATCACCTTACTCTCACTCAACTTAACCAAGTTTTAAATGAAAAGTACAGAAAAACCAACCAAGAGCGTCCATTAACCACTATCTAGTCTATGTTAGTGTGCTAGCTAAAACAGTTTAGAGAAAGAGTATTCAGTGTACTGCTGACTCTGATACAATGTACTGCCCCAGTTCATCTTTCTGTCTTCTTTTTCTAATCATTATTAAAAGCTAAAGTGAAAAAAAAAAAAAAAATTAAAAAAAAATCTGTCTTGTTTCTTGGTTATAACAATAAGGAAGACTGAACAATTCAGCTGTAATTAAAATAGCAATCAGTATATAGGCTGCAGGTTGGGGCATCATATAATGTTTTAACCATTTACGTTTTCTTACTACAAAATATAAATAAATAAATTTAAAAAGCCCATATAACTGAAGACAGTTATAATCATGTGGAAAACTTGATAAGACTTATAATGTATGTACCAAAAATGTATTTCATAAATGGTGACCTGATTTCCCCACCAGTTCCTGGCTGTGCTCTTTATAGAAACACAACATGCATACAAGTTATATCTCTAGCCGCATCATATTCTTTTGATTTGTTTTTGTCTTTCCATCTGCTTGCTCTTTTTTCAGTGGTCTTTTGATGTTCTAGAAGGTGTCTCCATTGATCTTATCAATGAAACATATCTTGTAGCAGAAACTGCTGCAGTGGGGATTTCAACATGCACATCAGCACACCACCTCCATTCTCAGCTATTCTGTTGCTGAGAATGTTCTGTAGTTAGGTGTGAAACGTGTACTTCAGACCTTTAGTCAAAATAAGCTTTTGCTGGTTCTTTCTTATACATACCTAAGTATTGTTTCTTTCACTAATGATGCAACTTTGCTGATGTATAAGAAAGACAATGGGATAAGACTTAAGCTCCAAAGTCACTTCACAACACTAAAAACAGTGTTTGTTGATTGTTTTTCTGTTCTTTATTCAACTGCACTTGCTACCAGTCAGTTGGTGGAAACTCAGTTTTACAGCATATGTATCACTGTTGGCTCCTTTATCAGTTGGACAGTTGTTTTAGATAAACGTGTCACCCAAATTAAGTCACGTACAAAAAAGAAGTTTAGTTTAAGTGGTTTTCCTGTTTTATTTCTTGTTCCATGTTCAGTTGAGGCACTGAAACCTGTTTTGATCAACAAGTTTAACTCTTAAGTGAATATTAACGTAAAGGTCTACCTATAAATTAAACCAGCGTATACAGTATAGTTATCACCTATAATATTGCATGATTAAATATCTTGAAATCTAATGTATCCAATTTTATCTAATAAATCTCACAAGTTTGTCCTAGCTTAGGCTTGTGCTGAAAGTTATATGGAAGTGAATGGGAGTGACTCTCTAATGACTTCTCCATTAGAACCCATTAGCCAAGCATGCTTAAAACAAACAAGCCATACAATAATTAGATCAAGGTCTAATCTTAGATCAAGATAATTAGATCAAGCCGTTATCAATATTGTTAGCATGTCGCTATAAATGTGCAGATGTTTTAGACACAGAGACATGGAACCCAATGTGGTCCTCTGCTGTTGTAGCCCACTTGCCTCAATGTGTGTTGTGCATTTGGAGATGCTTTTCTGCTCACTAAGGTATTGTGGTTATTTGAGTTACTGTAACCTGTAAGCTCGAATCAGTCTGATCAATTTCCTTTTACTTATCTCATCAACAAGGCGTTTCAACCTGCAGAACTGCTGCTCGCTGGATTTTTTTTGTTTGGTTGTTTGTTTTTTTCACACCACTCTGTGTAAATGCTAGAGACTGTTGTACGTGAAAATCACAGAAGATTCTACAAGCAGTTTCCGAAATGCTCAAACCAGCCCGTCTGGCACCAACAACCATGACATGGATAAAAGTCACTGAAAACACTTTATTTCCCATTCTGATGTTTGATGTGAGCATTAACTGAAGCTTCTAATCTGTATCTGCATGATTTTATACACTAATATTTCTATTTAATAAACAGCTTCAAGGCCAAAAATGATTCTACCTGGGCTTCCCAAAAGGGTGGAATATAAAACACAACACGATCAATAATTAATTTTAGAGAAGAGAATAGAATAAAGATTAAATAAACAAATTTTAGCACAAATTATAGCCTTAAGCCATTCAGCATCAGCCGTTCATGTTTGCAGGTTCAGGGAACAAGCGGTGTCATTAACCAGAGAAAACCTGTGTTTTAATAATGATGGTATATTTTCTTTACAGTGATGAGGAGTGTATGTGAACTACTGCACAGCTGAAATAGTGTGAAATACATAACAAATATCTCCTCTCCATATATTGCATAATTATAGCTGGGCTCTAGCATTCTGGTCCATCTTTCTTTTACCACAAATATGAGCTATATGTAATTTTACCAACAGGCAAAGAACTTAATGGAACTTAATTGACTCGAATTGATATAATTATACACACCCACAGTCAAGACCAAGTACAAATTTGATTAGAACCCACCAATTTCCAGAAAGTTCATCAGAAGTGCACACTGACTAATGCACCATTTCCACTTGACTGTTTCACTATTAATATACAGTCAGAGCACTTAACCCAGCACAAGCTGATGCCCCTGAGACCTGTTTATTTTGCTGAGTTCAGTAAGATGCTACTATGATGTTCACTTTACATCATGCCTTTCATCTCTGCATGTAGATTCTTCTTACTGAGTTTTACATTTATGGCATTTGTCAGATGTAGATCATTATCCAGAGCAGATCATTATCCAGAGCAGCTTACATTTATCTCATTTATACAACTGAGCAGTTGAGGGTTAAGGGCCTTGCTCAAGGGCCCAGCAGTTGCTCAAATTGCAGGAAATGCAATACAAACACCTGAACCATGTTTTTAACTGAAATTTAATGCCTGCTTCTGTAAGATCTCTATCATGCACAGCTAATGACCTTTTGTTACAAATTGCTTAGCAGTATTAGAGCAGAATAATGAATCTGAAGTGCTTGAAAGAGTACAAAACATACTGACATAGACAGTAAAAGCACTTCTGCTGTAGTAATAATTCACTTGAGTAAAACATAAAAGTAGTTACAGAAAGTAGTTAGGAAATAAGTTGAATGGTAAAAAAAAAATGTTTAAAAATGGGTAATTATTGTACCAATTATTTTTATATGACTACAGCTGACACAACTAATCTGAATCTATACTGTATTATAATACAGTATAATAACCATAACAAACTTCATGAACATAAACCAAATTTATTTTGGCAATATACATCTCCAAAACTAGCCAGTACTGCTCAGATTTTTAAGTCATTAAAGAATCAGAATCAGAAACAATTTATTGCCAGGTACAGTAAAAGACACTCTACAGTACTAGGAATTTGTAGGGCACTGTTCAGCAGGCTGACTGCAGCGGGGAAGAAGCTGTTCTTGTGGTGTGAGGTCTTGGTCCTGGGGAGAGGCTGGAAGAGTACATGTCCGGGGTGAGAGGGGTCGGCTGCAATCCTGGCTGCATGTCTCCGGGTCCTGGACACGTACAAGTCCTGGAATGATGGGAGGCTGCAGCCGATCACCTTCTCAGCGGAGTGGATGACGCGCTGCAGCTTGGCCTTGTCCAAGTGAGAATCGTGAGAAAATATATATAAACAGCATACACTGTATAGCCAAATGCCCAAATGCTGTTCAGTAGCTTGCTTGGTTCATTAGCTAGCTATCTAGCTCATGTTAATTCATGCATTAACCTGTTAATCAATGCATGATTTTAGCTACATAGTTAGCTATCTAGCAAAGATTGATTGGCTATATTTAACTAAGTTAGCCTGTTTTCTTTGCTAATGCCAGGTTAGACTAGCATTCGATTGCAGTAGCTAATATAATTACTTAGGCAGTAAGTCAAGTTCTAGCTAATGGTAAATATTGAAAACTTACAAAGATTGAATGATATTTTCAGTCAAAATGATGTCGTTTTAGATTTTAAAAAATGATAAAAGTTCATGGAAACATGGCATGAACTTAATTTCATCATTTAAAAACAATAATTTTTTAATACTTTCATACAAGTTTTTTTTACTTTCACCAGTATATTCTTATAAGTTGAGTAAGATTTTGACACATTATCTATACTTTATCTATAGTATAATTTCAATTTCCACCACTGGGCTGTAGCAGCACTAGTAGCTAATGGTTGGTTTTCACAGGCTGGATGTGAGGGTTTTGGCTCACATAATTGGCAGGTCATGATCATGCTGTTTCTTTTTACGTATATAAAAACTGAAAATACCGGATCATTTGAGCCAGGGATACTCATCTGCTTCTGACTATTTGGTGCATGAAGTATAGACTTTCAGCAGGAAACCACTTTATTTTAATTGTGTACTATGTACTATGACTGAACTTTACTCAAAATCATATCATTACAGTGAACTATGCACATGTAGTTTATTACTTTCCACCCCTGCAAATTTGAAAATAGAGGAATTCTTGTTTTTAAAAAATATTATTATTATTATTATTAATAATAATAATAATAATAATAATAATAATAATAATAATAATAATAATAATTTTAAAATGATAATAAATAAATATTTTTTTAAAAATCTTGAATACAGGCAAATTCAACTAACATTATACAAATATTAGACCATTAATTCCATTTCTAGATACTTTTTACTTTTTACATATTTTTTTCCTTTATTCGGGATATCTTCACTTTGCTAAGATATCATTTTTTGCAGTGTGGCAGCACACTTCCATGGCTTAGTTATTGATTTTGTTTATTTCTGAGAGACTCTCAGCACGCTCGTAGTTTTCTTGGTGTTGGGTTCCAGGTTGCCTTAAGCACACAGTGACGTAAGATGTCTCACATCCGTACTTTCTTGTTTGTTGCTGTCTCTGATTGGCTGTGTTAGAGTGTTGTCTATAATTATTCTCAACTAGTGGTTTGGGATGCTGCAGGCACTGAGCAGGTCATGGGTGTGCTCTTTTTCTCAATCTGATAGTGCAAACTTTATTTATTTATTTTTTGTCTTCCTGCTTAAGCTTTGTAGGCTAACACTAAACCATGACACTGGCCTACAGTCAGAATTATATAAACTTAATAAAAAACACTCTTCCACACTGTTTGCAGTCATAGTATTAATATAGTCAGTTATAATCACAGAAGTTATATAGAAGTTTGGTATATTTTCACAGCATGGCCTCAAAATGAAAATATTACACCACTTCACTGTTATGCCATGTGTTTTTTCTTACATTCAGGAGTGTTTTGTGTTGAGAGTTTTAATAAAGCAGTTAAAAGCAGTGCATAAAAGGTGCTCAAGCCTTTACATTTTGTAAAATAAATGAGAATGTTAGGAATAAGTTATTTTTTAAGTACCAGTTAAGGACAAATTTGGTTCCTGAGTTAAGTCCGTAGTAATAGTTATATAGTAATCGTTATAATAGTTATGATAGTTATAAGTGTTTTGGTTTTAGCTGTCACAGTACCCAAACCTGTAGGCGATGACCTAGAAGACCATTTGTACATCATATGCCTGTTTTTCAGACCCACTAGAAGTCTAACTACATGGTGACAGAGAGCCAGCAACCAATCAGAGGAGAGAAAGAGTGTGAGCATCAAATGGTAAAGAAACCATACCAGAGAATGTGGGTGAGAGTTAATATGATACTATAAGAGGGACATTTGTTGAAGAGACATTTTTTTCTTTCTAAACAGGGAAAGCATTGTTTATTTGTTCTCAAATTTGGTAGAGGAACTGGTTGTAACTAACAGGAGGTGCTTGTGCATTTCTCTGGGTTTTTTTTTTTTTTTGTATTAATCAAGACTGAGTCAGTCGTGGCACCTGCCTGCCCTCTTTGTGTGTACTGCTCTGTGTTTGAGCTAGTGTGCTAACAATATCTGGCTTATTGACAGAGTGGAGAACAAATTTGGCAGATCAGGTTATAAAATAGACAGACCAGGTAATACAAATACACACATAAAAAACAAACAGATGTAATAGTTTCACTGTAATAGTTTCAATGTAATACACTGTATTATAACCAGCCAGTTAGAGTCTGTGGGTATGTGTGCATGTTTAGTATGGTTAAAGTAAAAACCTTTAATAAGTTCCCTTCACAGGAAATGGTATGTGGAAACTTTGTGCTGATTTAGCAGAACAGATGATATTAGATGTCATTCCTCATTCTGTCACACTTCTTATAGTAGATTCAGTGAATCTGGTAATAATCACTGTTAATTGTTGCCCACCCTGTCAAGTGTTAATAGTAAACTTTTCTTGAAATAGATCTGTCTTTTTTATGTCTAACCTAGGAGTCAAGTTGAGGAATATTTAATAGCAATGCCTTAAAATAGTGGATAGTGCCTTTCCATTTTTTGGATAGTTTCAAGAGGAAGTCATTTTTCTTTTAGGTTCCTGAGTGGTGCAACAGAAAATCATTTGTCCTACAGTTGGGTGATTGCTAGTTCAAATCCCACCGATGGCACAGCTATCCGCTGTGTGGCTAGAGAGTAAAATTATCCGTGCTCATTGGGTGGGTGGGATGGCATAACTTCTCTCCCCTGTCAATAAGAGCGACACTAGCCAATCGTGCGCATCTATGAGCTTATGTACGTGGAAGAGGGCAAGTGTGTTATGCTGCCCTATGATGCAGCAGCAGTTCCTGTGTCTCCATGGAAGTAGGTCTTAGCCTTCACCCTTCCCAGTTGGTAGCTGTTGTGTCTAGCTGTCTAGAGGGTGGGAGGAAGCAGGAAGAGTTGTGCAAACAGCCAGGAATTACTGCAGTGACTCCCTGGTGTCTGCCACCCAGTCATTTGTTGATCTCATGAGCTGGACTTCAGGGACTTGAAGACTTCATCCTCTTCCCTGAATATGAGCCTGAGACTGGAAGCTACATTATAGATGACTAAGTGAAATTAGATTTCTGCAGTTGAGAACAGAAAATGAAAAGGGGATGGTGGAATTCATCTTCGCTTCCACTCCTTCTTTGACAGAAATTAAAGTACTGATGAGTTCTTAAACAAGAGCTTGAATACAGTAAACATAATTAAACAGCAGGAATAAACTTTACTCAGAAGACTAAATTCCAAGTTTGAAAGTTTTGATTCAGCTTCAACAGCAGCTGATTTTCAAAGTTATTTGCATCAAGCATAGCTCGTCTGGGGCTGAAAAACAACCGTGCAGCACTGAAGAGCCTCTCACAGGCTGCTGAAGCATGAAGAGGCCCGGAAGGACTTGAATGACTCCCTGGTGTCTGCAAAACAGACCTGATAGCCATCCAATTGTTTGTTGATCTTGTGAAGGGGTGGAAAATATTTGAGTAATTATACTTATTTTTAACTATTTTTGTACTTTACTTGAGTATTACTGAAATTGAATACCTGTACTCTTGCTTAATTACAATTCCAAGATAAAAACTTACCTTTTTCTCTTTACATTTTTATTTAGACCTTGTCACAAACCATGAAAGTCTGCCAGTTCATCATCTGCAGTGACTTTCTCATGCTGCAAAATTTAGTTAATGCTATAGTTATCCGTGTTTGTCTGAATATGGATAAGCCACAGGACTGCAGTGTTGAACCTGAGGATGAGTGCCCCTAGCCATACCTCAGGAAAATATATGCTGGAGTGAGAAAAGACACATATAAAATGAGATTTCTCCTTTGCCTCGCTAGAAAGCATAGAACTCCCTAGAACTCCATCTAATTTGAAAAAGCATGCTGAGGATAGTTTAGACAATGTGCTAATGTTATCTGGCTATATTTAGCTAATTTGACAAAGCATGTTGAGGGAAGTTTAGATAATGTGCTAATGTTATCTGGCTATATTTAACTAATTTGACAAAGCATGTTGAGGGAAGTTTAGATAATGTGCTAATGTTATCTGGCTATATTTAGCCTGTTATCTTTGTGATGCCAGGGTAGATTAGCATCGATTCCAGTAGCCGACATAATAAGCCAGGTACATAATGATAAACACTGAAAACAATGATGTTTTCAGGCAAATCAGCATTGTTGCTTTATCTTCTAACAGTTTTAGATAAGTAATTAAAGATGTTTTCACATGAAAATATGGCATTAGCTTCATTTCATCAGTTAAAAACATTTTTAAAAAAAAACTTTTTTAACTTTCATTTTATTTTATTTATTTATTGATTGATTGATTGATTGATTGATTTAAAATACTTCCACTTTTAATTGAGTAAGACTTTGACACATTATTTATACTTTCAATTGAGTATATGTTCTCAGTACTTTGACCAGCCCTGATCTCATGAGCTGTGGACTTCAGGAAGCTGAAGAACTCCTCCTCATCATCAGATGAACTGGTGTATGTTTCAGTGATCTGTGGGTATCAAATGGACTTTATAGTTCAGATCTGAGAGACAGAGAGGGAATATAGTTTGGTGTAGAGGAGCAGACAAGGGCAAAGCAGAAAAAAATGCATATTCTGTACAAAAGCTTAATGTTGAGACAATCCAGTTTTTTTCAACTGTCCAATGTCCATACTAAACAAGTAAATCACTAAAATACAAAATATAAACTTTGATAACACAGGTATAAGTAATGCTGTATTGGTTGTTTTGATAGTTTTCATAAAACATAGAGCAAAAGATTGAGTTTGTAAATAAGAGCTAGATTTTTTATTACTGTATTTTGGCTAATGGCTTCAAATTCTAATGATTTGTCAGGTAACACAGTATCTGTTCATACCTGACTTGATGAGGGTTTTCCAGGAAATGGTGGCAGCTGTGATGACTTTAGGATCTGCAGGGACATCACTGAACTGAGTATCCACATGTGGGTTGAATACTGAGACTGCATGATTCATTCAAGTTTCAAGCTCATTTTGTGGAGAGTTGGCTGCATCCACCCCAGCTGTGCATTCGTCTCTGCCTGCAAAGTCAACTCTTTTACAACTGGACTGGTGGTTGGCCACACTGTCAAGAACAGTACTTCTACTGGATTAAACCTACAAGGAAAAAAAATAGTATCATTATTATTATTTAATTATTACTAATTAATTAATAATATAATCTAAATTAATTATATCTTTTTAATATCATGTTGTTCAGTTACATTGAGAAGAAAAATGCTACTTACATCTGACACTTAAAAGCAGTACAGTTACTCCTGATCACACCTTCTCTTGCACCTTTGGCAACAGGGATAATTCTGTCAACAGCCGGTTCCAGCAGGTTTGGTTTGGCACACACTGAAGCCTACTTACTGCTACAACTAGCTGCCAGAGATTATCTACTGCTTTTATTCCATACAGCTTGGTGTTTGTCAAAGGCAAACCAATAGACCTTCATCATTTAATCGTCGTCACCAGGTTGAGCATATAGCCAGGCAAACTTCAGTGTTTAGATAAACGAAATTCAAAGCCATCATCCTGGTCCAGGAGTGCTGAGGTGTCATGGTTTCCCACACTGTTACTTCCCTCATCAGTGGCTTCATAATCAGTATCATGGGCACTTTCAGACTCCTTTGTTGTGCTCAGCTCCTTGCTCTTCTCAGTCATCTGTTTTTCTTTTCCTCTACAGAAATGCTGAAAGCTTTCAGGAGGTTGGACCCACGAACTGTAGGTGGTGCAAACGATCTTGATGTGAATGTCGTATTTGGAGAGAATGTCATTTAAGGTGCTGGCCAAAATACTGAATGTATGCAAGCTTCTGTAGGTGAGTGCAGCAGAAGAAATTTCAACACTTCTGAAGTTGACCCAGTGGACTATGGAACTTTTCCTTTTCTATCTGTCCCGCAATCTATTGTTGTCACTATCCGTTTAATTCCGGGCATTGCAGCAGTTACTTTCTGCTTCATTATTGGAGTAGCCTCAATTATCTTTGATTGTAAAGCAGGCTTGGTAATGAGAGAAGTGCTAGGGAACAGAGCCTTAATCAAGTCCATTTAGTTGATGTCAAGCATACAGTCATTGGCTGGATGAAAGAAGAGAAGTTTGAGATTTTAAAGAACTAAATAAAAATGTAAGAAGTTAATATTAAAAGGGTTTTTTTATTCTTGTAAATGTAATTAAGTAAGAGTGCATGTATACAATAACACCCAAGTAAAGTATAAATACCCCAAATAATACATAATATATTAGTCATTCATAATAATAATAATAATAATAATAATAATAATTGCTGCATAAGTTAAAATATTCTCAAGGCTTTTTTTATCATTCTACTTGCATACAGCCTTTCAGCTGTCATATCTTATTCATTTTATTAGAAAGGTTTTCCAAATAGCCCTTGACACATTAATGCTGTTAGAAATTTGTTGTTTGGCCCCAGTAGCAGTAGATATCTGCAAAACACCTGAAAGAAACAGAAAAAGTAAACTGACCTCAGCTGTAATTATCTGTGATTCAAGCTCAGAAGAGACCTGCATCAGGACTAGATTACTTTAGGTTTGTTAGTAATTTGTCATCATTTAGTGTTTGGTGTAAAAATATGTATAAACATGTATGTACATGCCAGTAGTTCTCCTTATTTGAAGTAGAATTAGTCTTCCAAGTTTGTTCTTCACTGTTTTATTTGGTTATGCAAATACAGGTGTTAAGTACAAACTTCCTTACTTCCTGGTGTGCTCTGGACAGGCAGCATTTGTGTAATGACTGTTTAGTGCCTTCCACTTATATTCACCCCCTTGATGTTTTCCACATATAGTAGTGTTAGAACCTATAACTGAAAATAAATAAATTGGGAAGAGGGGGAATCAATATAGTTTGCAAAGTATTTGCGATTAAAAAAAAGTAAATGTTGCAATTGCTTGAAACCCCTAATGCAACTAAGAAGTCACATAATTAGCTGAATTATTACTAATTATTAGTCACATAATTATTCCACCTGTGTGCAATTTAAGGTGTATTATTTAAGATTTGCCCAAATTTGGCAAGATTATGTCTCTGAAGTTTAAATAGTTGGCGTTGAATAAGATTTGAGTGATATTTTTACTCCTTGAACCCACCTCCATTCCCGCCCATGTACACAAAGCTCTGCTCCAAAAGCCTGTGGTGGTTCATCCACAGTTAACATGATAACTAGAGTTAGCATTAGCAAAGACTGTCAGGATATCACTTTCAAGCACGCTAGACATTCAACTGTTTGAGGTACAACACTATGTTGTTGTTCTTCTTTCGACTGCCCCCACGTTAGGGGTCACCAGAGGGGTCACCTCAATGGTCTGTGTATTTTATTTGGTACAGTTTGTACACTGGATGCCCTTCTTGACACAATCCTCCTCTATTTTATCCGGGCTTGGGTCTGTCACTGAGAGTGCACTGTTGCACGCAACCCCAGTGGCTGGGATTAGTTCCCTTGCCGGGAATTGAACCAAGGCCTCTGCGGTGAGAGCACTCCAGGGACCCTAGACCTCCAGGAACCCAAGGTACAACACTATAAACACTCAAATTCAACTCATAACCATTTATGAGGTTGTTCATGATTGCTATCTTTTTTCTTTGTAATTAGCTCTTATGAGCTCTAAGCTCTGATAATTAGAATGTTAGCATCACTAGCTAAAAGATCAGCCATTTGGCAGCCTGAAAGCCAAGTTACAATAATAAAAGCAAAGAATATAGCACAACCTCAGCTCTGCCTAAAGGAGGCCATGTGTATCTGGAGTGTAAAGGAGTGTATCTGTCAGTAAAGCAACCAAAAGGCCAAGAGGAAATCTGAAGAAAATGAAGAGATCCCAAGACACTGAAAAAATTTAAACATTAAATATCTGGTTTATTTAATGCAACCAACAAATATCTGCTGACTGGTGTCGTGAATAACATTGATTATCTTGTTACAATGACACCTGTCAATTGGTGGGATATATTAGGCAGCAAGTGAACAGTCAGTTCTCGAAGTTGATGTGATAGAAGTAGAAAAAATGGGCAAGCTTAAGGATCTGAGAGACTTCTACATGCCAAATTGTGATGGCTAGATGCCTGGGTCAGAGTATCTCCAAAACGGCAGGTCTTGCGGGGTGTTCCCTGTATGCAGTGATTACTACCTACCAAAAGTGGTCCAAGGAAGGACAACCAGTGAATCGGCAACAGGGTCATGGGCGCTTACCTGGGGAAGAGATGGCACCAGGATGCACTATGGGCAGAATGTTCTGCTGGGAAACCATGGGTTCTGGCATTCATGTGGATGTTACTTTGACTCATACCATACTCTGCCTAAACATTGTTGCAGACCAAGTACACCCTTTCATGGCGACATATTCCCTAATGGCAGTGGTCTCTTTCAGCAGGATAATGCGCCCTGCCACACTGCAAAAATTATTCAGGAATGGTTTGAGGAACATGACAAAGAGTTCAAGGTGTTGACTTGGACTCCAAAAAAAAAACACCCAGCAGCACGCTTTTTGAAAAAACTAAATTAGTTTATTGTAGATCATGCAATTGTGTTTATTACTTTTGGCTCATAATCAGGCGATAAATTGTGAATTAGAACGTGGTGGAGCCGATGTAGAACGGTGCCAAACGTGTGGGAATTACATTGTTCAATTTGTTCAATATGAGATTCTCAACACTGAGAACAGGGGGATGGGATTTTTTTTTTTAAAGGTCAAAAATCAAAATTCTCTCAGCAGTCAACAGCTGACTGAAGGAGTACATTTTAGATTTTTGAAAGGAGAGCAAAGGAAAACTGTATTATGTCATCACCGTAATCACCATTATGCCATGCTACTGTATGTTTTACATTGCACTTCATAAAAGGTTTTAGAGTTTTTTTAAAGATTTAGATTTACTGTCATATCACAGTTTACACAGGGATAACAAAAGGTGAGAGAATTGCAAAGCTCTAAAAGAAGCAGGCAGATAAATAAGAATAAAGTATAAAGTATAGAGGTCAGGGGAAATATATGTTGTTGGGCTGCATCAGGTGTGGCAGATAACCACATAATCCCTAATCTATTAAGGAAAAAAAATCCCAGAAGATATTTTTAGGATAATTTTGTACATGCAGACATGTGTTAGTCTGAATTTTACATCAAACATTTTAATCATTATCATGATTTTACCTTTGTGTACAAGAAGACTACACTCTAAAAAATAATACACTGGCTCAACTTAGAAAATGAAGGTAACAATTTGCACGGATCTTTTTAAGTTATTTCAACTCAAGCCATTTTTGAGTAAATATTGTGAGACTTTTCTAGTTAGCCCAACTCAGTTTGTTTAGCACAACCAACATGATTTGAATTGTCCTCTAAAAGCTTAATTAAGCTGAGCCAACTTAATGATATTATGTGGTCAAATTAGTTAATTTAAGCTGTTCTATCTTATTTATTTTGCTTTCAGTCTACTCAGAAATGTCCATGCAAATTGTTACCTTAATTTTTTGAGTAATAGTGACTAATTTCAATTCTGTCAGAATAAAAAAACACAGCAATTTCAGTTTTATTTCTGGTGGAAACACGAAGGCAAACTATTTGTAGATTCAATGAAATTGGTCTAAATGTGTCTAAATGTGTCTATCAAATATTGTTAAATAAAAAATGCTCTTACGTACAAACGCGTTACAAGATGGTTCAAGCATTGACGTAAGAATGAACAAAATGGCGCTTCTACAACAGAATCAAACTCCTGTAACCTACATTTGTTACAGAATGATCCACAAACTTTCATCAGTAGTGCCAAATTTAAATGAGGACAACGCGAGACTTATTCTCAAACATGTGCAGTGTTTGAACTAATGCTACAAACATTCAGTGCCGATGACGGTCATTCGGCTGCCACTGTAAAACAAAACCTAAGAAAACTGAAGACAGCTAGCTAGACAGATAGCTAGCGGTCAACTTCACTAACTCCAAATTAGCAAAGGGCACGCTGTAGCTAACTTAGAAGACGCTAGCTAGCTAGCTAGCTGAAGTCAACTTTCCAATGGTCGAATTAGCAAGGGGCAAGCTGTAACGCTACTTTAAAATGTAGTGTCCTGTGACAAAGATTTTATTGCACTGTGTGCCGATATAGTTTGATAGTTGCTGCTAGTAAAACAAATAAAAATAGTTCGGCTCCTCAGTATGTACCTTTGATGTGTGCACTCGCGCTCGTTCCTTCATTGTTCGTTTCTGCTGTTACTTCTCCTCCTGTAGGCGAGGTCTGGCTCTGGCATGTTCAGACAAGGTCCAGTCCTGTTCTCAGCTTTTTTTAGTTCGCTCACTACATTTTCAAGTTTCCCTAACTTCATACTTTTTTGTTGTTAGGTGAAAGCAAGACTGTTTGTTCAAAATCCATATATTAATAAGCTGAGACAGATTTCTTTCTTTTCAGTTTGACAAACTTCGTAAAATAAGTTGTCAACTCACTAATACATGTACATGTAACAAATTAAATTTTTTATGTCAAAAGTGTTCTTTATTTTCAGCTTTTCTCACTAGCCACATGGATAATTTTATAAGTGAGTTTCCCTCTCTCAGGAGTGCATTTGTTTAATTCTTGCTAATTTTCTGACCAATGATTTGTTGCTAAGGCCATTAAAAGCTTAATATTTTTGCCATTTTGGGTTTAGTAGTTCTGTGATATAGGAATTCTGCTATATAGTAGTGAGCAATGAAATATTATGAAAAAAAAAGGGAAAATGTGTAAACAGATGAGTGGGTAAGTGAAGTGCAGTCTCTACACTGCAAAACATAAAATAAGATGCAATGTACAAGTAATGTGAGACCAGGGAAGTGTCTGGCCATGTTAACTAGAATTAAATGGAGTATGAGGCAATAATTAGATGACTTTGCGTCATGCTAAAAAAAACAGGAAAAAGCACTTATGCTTTAGCTTTATTTAGCATGCAAAACTTAGATAATAGGCTATGTTTTGTATGCGAGGTCGCTAGTGGTGACTGAGCAATTGTTAAACAGTGCTTCAGTAAGAGGAGTTGTGGTTAAAGCTTGGACAGCACTGCTGATTGCATGAAGCACGTGGTTCACTGTGCCAGGACTCCGCGCGCAGACTAGACTTTGTTATATGCGCGCGCGTAATGCAGCAGGCTGTGTAAGGCAGAGATCATTACCGCGCGCTCATCTGTCCCTCAGCGCCTTTAATCAGACGCGATCAGACCCAAGCCTCGCTTCTTCCACACCGAGCAAGAAGCCCTTCTGATCAGCTGGCACAGCCACCCCACGGAACACCTGGATAAGCGAGTCAACGAATCAACATCTTGGGTAACCTTTTCTCAATCTTTACCTTGCCATGGAAAGTAAGCAGCATGCAAGAACTAATTTGAATTTTCTCTTTGCCAGTTTGAAAAAGTCATGCAGATGCACTTGCATTGTTATGAATGGATCTGTGCATACAATGATTCTGGATCTCAGACTGAAAGTTAACTTTTAACTTAAAATAAATGGACTGAATATTGACTTCCATCAGCAGAATTCATTGCCTCAGACCTGCATGCATGTAGAAAACTACAACCAAGTGACCTCGAGATCACTTTGAAACAGCTGCATGTTGTTCTTCCTCATATTCAGACTGCATAGTTGCATAGAGATTAATGGTTTGATTACTTCACAGACTTGTCGCAGCCTGTTTGTAATGTTTAGGAAAATGACAACAATAAAGCAAATACTGCATGGGCAAATTATTAGTATTTTTTTCTTCTTTATATATGTACATGCCACATAAAGAAGGGTGGTTCTTCCTTAGAATTGAAGAGGAGCCAAAACTAATTAATAAAACTGCATTGCTCAGGGTGCATCCGGACACCTTGCACACACATTGACACACATTGACACACTCGTGCACAGCCAAGAAGCAATTTAGTGCTGCCAGTTCACTTAAGGACATGGTTAAAATGTTTAATCTAGATACTAGTCATTCATTCATTCATTCATTCTTCAGTTACAGCTTTATCCTGGTCAGAGTCGCACTGTGAGTGGGGGATGACCCCCATTTATAAATTTAAAATTTATATCTGGAATTTATATATTCCTATAAAGCTGCTTTGTGAAAATGTCCATTGTTAAAAGTGCTATACAAATAAAATTGAATTAATTGAACCCTGAATGGGACTCCAGTCCATCACAGGGCAACATGCATACACACTCATTCACATCAGTTTGGCATAAGCCAATCCACCTACTGCCATATCTTTGGGAGGTATGAGGAAACTGAACAACCTGGAGGGGAAACCACAGGGACACAGGAAGCTCATACACAGAAACCCCCCCCACAGGCAGTAACCCGAGCTCAGGATGGAACCTGGGACCCTGGAGCTGTGCAGTAGCAATGCTACCCCAGTTGCTTGTCATGTGTTTTTAAATTAATTGTCTTACCTAAAGTCTACACGTTTTATAGTTTGGAACTATAGCCTAATGTGCATAACAGTTAAACTTCCCCATCACATCTGTACATCATTACTTAAGTGTCACTACTGTGGTGTGTCAAGTGTATAACTTGTGTGTGATCTGTGTAATCTTTTGTGTTTCAGTGCCATTTATGCTTTTTATCTTTGTTTTGTTTTAAAGAACCCAGAAAATGGCAAACAACACCACCGAGTTCTCCTGCCCCTCAATTGATGACTTCCGTAACCAGGTCTATTCCACTGCCTACTCCATCATCACCATTTTTGGCCTGGTGGGTAATGGCTTTGCCCTGGTGGTGCTCATCCGGACCTACCGCCAGTCCTCTGCCTTCCATGTGTACATGCTGAACCTGGCAGTGGCGGACCTGCTGTGTGTGTGCACACTGCCTTTCCGCGTTCTCTACTATGTGCAAAAGGGCCACTGGATACTTGGTGACTTCCTGTGCCGCATCAGCTCGTATGCGCTCTATGTCAACCTCTACTGCAGCATTTTCTTCATGATGGCCATGAGCTTTACACGTTTCCTGGCCATCGTCTTCCCTGTGCAGAATCTGCGCATGGCCACTGAGCGGCGGGCGCGAGTGGTCTGCGCCTGCATTTGGGTCTTCATCTGTTCCACCAGCTCACCGTTCCTGCTCTCCGGCCAGCACACTGACCCGAAGACCAACAAAACCAAATGCTTTGAGCCACCGGAGGAATCGGGCAGCCTAAAGAAGCTGGTGGTGCTCAATTACTTCTCACTGGTGGTGGGTTTCATTGTGCCCTTTTTAGTGATCCTGGTTTGCTATGTTGGCATTGTGCGGGCACTGCTGGGCAACTCCAATGCAATGAAGAAGCAGCAGAACACGCGCACCAAGGCCATCCGTATGATCATAGTTGTCATGCTGGCCTTCTTGGTCAGCTTCATGCCCTACCACGTGCAGCGCACCGTGCACCTCCACTTTAAAAAGCAAGGGGCCTCATGTGATGAGATCAATTACATGCAGAAGTCGGTGGTGATCACGCTGTGCCTGGCTGCTGCCAACTCCTGCTTCGACCCCATGCTTTACTTCTTTTCGGGTGAGAACTTCCGTCACAGACTCTCCACTTTCCGCAAGGCATCACTGAATTCCCTGAACATGAAGCGCAACCGCAATTTGCCATCGTCTTCCCGTCCATTACAGCAGAGCGACCTGGAGAAATGTAATAGCTCAAGCAATCTTGGGTAATCCTAAAGATGACAGTGCCTCCTGGCTAAACGAACGAGCAAGCAGTGAGCAAGCATGATGTCGTTGGATTTTGTTTGATTTCATAGAAAATTAATTCATAAAAAATGGCATTCACCTTGCCATTAAGCTTAAACCTAATCTTAACCTTTGAAGTGAATTCAGTTGTGCAAACTGGTGCCTCAAGGAATTAAAAAGAAGCGACTGTTGCTCATTGTGGAAACTCAGGTTCAACCTGAAGGACCTGAAGGTAGGGTAATCATTGAAGAAAGCTCAGTATTATTATGGTCCAAGAAGTGGAAATGAAGCTTACCTGTTTTATTGCACTTTTCTTTTTCTGGATATTAATTAGCAAAGAAAAAAATCCAGAAAACGAAAAGAAGATAAAGGCTTACACAGATTCTATATTAACTTACTATAAATGGACTCACAGAACAGTAGCCTGCTTACAAAATAATGTGTATACTGTATTAATGATGCTGCTTTAAATCTGTAAGGCAATGACGGATTACCACTGACAGATTGTTGGGCCAATCTGCTTTTTTTTATTATTATTATATGTTCATATTAATACTGATTAGCATAATGTGCTTATATTTTGTAATGTACCTATTGTATGTTAATAATTGCAAATGTTAATGTATTGTGTATGTACAGTGCAAATGCAGCAAGGCATATTTATATACAAAAGACAACTTTTTTATACCATGCAAACAGACTCATTCACACCTAGGGTCAAATCAGAGTTGCCACCCACCTACTGTGTTATTTGGGACATGGGTACTGTAGGACATGCCAAACTCTGCACAGAGAGTAACCCGAGCTCAGGATGTACCCAGACGCTAGAGCTATGAAGGACCAATTTGTTAATTGCGCTGTTATGGCGAACCATTTCTGTTGTAAGATATATTCTAAAGCTTGGGAAAGGGAAAGGGGGATTATGGAGTGGATACTGTCTGTACTAGGCGATGACAAAAAAAGGCATACTGCAGTTATTTATTGCAAATTGAACCATTTTGTGCACCACAGTGTACTTGTTTCCCATGCAAAGACTGGGAAGATGGAAAAAAAAAGTCCAGTGCCATTTTTGGGCTTGTTTCAGTTTTTCAGTTTTAGTTTTTTGTGATGTAGTTGAGCTGGAACTTTTTTTTTTTGAGACCTGGCAACTCTGTCCACAAAGTTAAATTACTACAGTGGACAGCCATTTATGTGTCACCCTTCAGTTCTGATAGTATTACAGTATTCTAGCGACATCTAGTGGCTGAAATGGCAACTGCATAAGAAGATACATTTGTACATTTGGTAACATAATACAAGAACAACAGACTGCTAGTACTAGTGTGCCATTAATACATGTTTTTCTTTAATATATGCACTAAAATTCAGTTGAACAGTATAGTATGTCATATTGGCTATCTATTAAGCGTTACTGATAGTAATTAGTCTATTATAACGTCGTAGCTTTAATCAACTAAAAGTAATATAGCATGAAGGCGTACCGACTATCATGTAAATTTTTGTTAATTGAAGATAGCATATTTAAGATTTTTAATAAGGTACATAAATGATTACTTTTCACACTGCAGAAGATAGCTAAATGGGTTTGCATTATGCAATTTTTCGGTTGATTTGTAAAGACGGACAAATAAAACCCAAACTAAAAGTGCAGACCCCCCCCCCATCATTATTCTAACAATGGAGTGATTCATTTTCTTGTGCTTTCTCCAGCCTCAAAACTACTTACTGAACTCTTATAACCCACATGTCCATAATTAACACTCAGACTGAATCAACACAAACAATAAAGACGGCAAGCTGTCGCAGAGTATAGTACTACTGTAGATACTGTAGATACACTTCAAGTCACGTGAACGACTGCTACCATCCCAACACTCCGAAATAAGTAACTGTGCAATGTATTAGTACTGTGCCACTCGCCACTCATATAGATCATTTGTTTGTGTCTATTGTACTGTTGCAGCTAGAGAAAGAACATGCAAGTAAGACTGATCATTGCATATTGTATACTGTAGGCTATTTGTGCTTATGACAATAAAAACTTGAAACATCAGGCAAAACCATCTTAAGGATAATTTTTAAAAAAAGGAAAAATAATAATCCTTTTATTCAACATTTACATGTATTAGGAATTTTTCTTGGTGTTTGGTCACGGGTGGGAGACATGGTGGTTTAGTGATTAGCACTGTTGCCTCACACTTCCGGGGTTGAGGACTCGATTCCTGTCTCCGTCCTGGTTGTGCGGAGCTTGCATGTTCTCACTGTGTTTCAGGGGTTTCCTCTGGGTACTCCGGTTTCCTCCCCCAGTCCAAAGACATGTGTTGTATGCTGATTGGCATTTCCAAATTGTCTGTAGTGTGTGAATGGGTGTGTGTGTGTGTGTGTGCGATTGTGCCCTGCAATGGGTTGGCACCCTGTCCATGGTGTCCCCTGTCTTGTGCCCTGAGTCCCCTGGGATAGGCTCCAGGTTACACCATGACCCTGTGTAGGATGGATGGATGGATGGTCACAACGAAGTACATTCAACACACACATCTCAGACAACACAACACAATTAAGTGAAGTGAAGTGACGTGTAGCCAAGTATGGTGATCCATACTCGGAATTTGTGCTCTGCATTTAACCCATCCAAGTGCACACACACAGTAGTGAACACACACACACACCGTGAACACACACCCGGAGCAGTGGGCAGCCTTTTTTTTTTTTGCTGCGGCGCCCGGGGAGCAGTTGGGGGTTCGGTGCCTTGCTCAAGGGTCTCACCTCAGTCGTGGTATTGAGTGTGGAAGAGAGCGCTGGTCATTCACTCTTCCCACCTACAATCCCTGCTGGACCTGAGACTCGAACCCACGACCTTCAGGTTCACCTAATCTACACATATTGCACCTAATATACACTGAAGAAGAAGAAGCCTTTATCTGTCACATATACATTACAGCACAGTGAAATTCTTTTCTTCACATATCCCAGCTTGTTAGGAAGCTGGGGTCAGAGTGCAGGCTCAGCCATGATACAGCACCCCTGGAGCACAGAGGGTTAAGGTTAAGGGCCTTGCTCCAGGGCCCAACAGTGGCAGCTTGGGATTGCTGGGGCTTGAATCCCTGACCTTCTGATCAGTAACGCAGAGCCTTAACCACTGAGCGTGATCAGCCATCACATTAAAAGCAGTGACAAGGGAATAATATTGATTATCTCGTTACAGCGACACCTGTCAAGAGGCAGGATATATTATGCAGCAAAAGAAGTCAGTTCTCGAAGTTGATGTGTTGAATGCAGGAAAAATGGGCAAGCGTAAGGATCTGAGCACTTGATGTACAAAGGAATTAATACATTTCTAAATTAACCTTGCATAAAAAAAGGGGGAAATGTATTAAGACTGACATATCCAAAAGAAATCTGTGATATTTGCCTACATCTCCTGGCCAAACCAGGAAGTGTGGTATTTAGAAGAACATGATAGCCTGTATTTAGTAGAACACTGCAGAGAACATAGCTACAGAGACGCCATGATAGCATCCTGTCGTCCTGTTAACCCCTGATGAAGGAGTGCTGGGAGCTAAAAGCAGTCAGGAATCAGGAATGTTGTAAAGTCAGACCAGACACCCGCGTTTTCGGTTCAAACTTTCCTCCTTCCTCCTACTATGGGAAGACCCTGGTTTAGGCTGACGGAATGTGGCTGGCATTGCGCATGCGCGCGCAGAGCCCCTGATGGCGATGTAGAACGGCGAGCTCGGGAATTCACCTCAGATGTCCCCCTGTTTCAGCCGAGCAGAGCTGGTGCTGGGGATGAGCGCAAACCAGCAGGCGTGCGGAATGACGAGGATCTCGGGGACGCATTAAAATCTGGGAGTGGGGCTTCATCAGCAGCTCGTCTAATCACATGCGAGCTGCGTCGTCCATGTCTTCTCCGTTCCGGCACTATTGCGGTAGGCTACGACTATTTCCTCTCATCACTCCTCGTGTATTGCTTTGAAAGCAAACGCGTTTCGGGTCCTGTCCGATTTCCATTTCCAGACTACTCCCTCTCGTTCTGCTCACCGATTCAGACTACGCCCTGTTCTGCTCGTCATTAACGGCGCCTCATCCTTTTCCCAACTTCCGCTTGGAAAAGCAGAACACTTGGGAAAAAAACAAAACAAAACACAAAGCGCTTTAATGAATAGGATTTTTCTTCGACTCGAGGTTAACTTAGAGCGAAATATCTTTCTGTAAACAACATTTTTCCCACATGAACAAGCCGTTAGCTAGTTTTCCTGTGTAATTCTATCGAGCTAAGGGGGTTGTAGCCAGAAGAAATAGTCTACATGGCACTGTTGTGTTTGTGGCTCTTTTCTTTTGGATGCAGCTCCAGTCATTTGTTCTCCTCAGTGAGAGAGTAAACACTAAGAAACTAGCTCTCTGGTGTCTTTAGCTCTTCAACTATCTGTTGAAAAGGAGCTATTCTCCTTCTAAATACAAGTCAGACACATGCCCAGTGTGGAAACTAGTTTTTTTTTGTAAGGTTTGTGTAGTGCTCTGAGGATATCTGTTTAACACAACTTTGAAATATTTAGCACTTGCTTTTATACAAGGTGACACTTTTACCTCAGGGTGAATAAGGGCCTTGCTCTGTGACAGCCAGGGCAGCAGGCTTCTAGTTTTATTCGTATTTTTATTTTATTTTATTGTTTTTTATTTTATTGTTATTTTATTGAGACTTTACACAATACTTTACACAATCTTTACACAATCCACAAGCCATAAAACAAGTTTTGCTAACAAAGCTAAGAAATCACCAAATAAACACTGGTGCCATATTGTGAAAAAAAACGTAAGACTAAAAAAAAAAAGAAAGAAAAGAAAAAAACTTAAGATATATTTGTTCCATATTTACAATAGTTACAGTGAGCTCTGATACTTCTGATTTATTATTTTTTTGACAGAAATATCATATCACGATATTTTTAGTAGACATGATAGACATTACCAGCGAAACAGTATTTTTATTTTATTTTTTTAAGAAAACACTTGAATTGAGTGATTTGAGTTAAATGATTAGTATTTTTTTTATTAATTTGTTGTGCATGCATGTGTTTATTTTATTTAACATTTACTAAATGTAATTATTTAACACAAAGGGATGGGCGAAAAAAACTAAACTTTAAACAGTTTTAAAATTTAAGATGAAATTTTTACATTAAAATGTGCCACTTTCAATCAGAATGTGAAATTAATTTTTTGTTTTTAATTTAAGAAATCACTTGAATTGAGTGATTTGAGTTGAATGGTTATAGTTTATTATATAGTATGTGTGTGTTTATTTACATTGTAATTATTTTTAATTATATTATTTACATTGATAATTATATTTATTGAATTATTATATATATTTAACACAAAAGGATGGATGAAAAAAACTAAACCTTAAACAATTTTAAACATTTAAGATGAAATTTTTACATTAAATGTGCTTCTTTCAATCAGAAATTGTTGTAATTGTTATTAAAATACCGATGATACCTCTGAAAATTTTACCCTGATATAATTGTTCACAATATCAATATTATAATGTCATTAATGTCATATTTTCCGGTATCCCTATAGTACTCAGAAGAGCATATCATAATGTACATATATCGGTACAGACCTCAGTATCACATATACAAACATACTGCAGATTCCTAGTACATCTTCAAGTACACACATCTGTCTCCAAGTCTCCAAAAAGGTGTTTACAGATGTTACAGATGGGGAGCTGGGGTACTGTATGTCCGTCTTTTATTGGCGGATCAACAGGTAGGACCCAGTTTCAGGTAGTTCTGCTCCCACGTCTCTTCTGTAAATAAGTATAACAAGGCAGTGGGAATCAAACTACTCCTTTACAAGTAACTTTATGCAATAATGATCATTTTGTCTGCAAGATCAGTTTCGTTATTTCTGCACAGTAGCATGAATAGTAATAGGAGCAGCAGATTAAACAGATTACCTGATGACTAGCAGTGGATTACGACTGTGAGTGTTAAGAAATCATTCCTCAGACAGAGGTAAGGTCTGTCCTGTTATTGTCCCAGTTCTAAGGCAAGGTTTTGACACAAAGTACAATCTCCACTTCTGAATGAACACTTGCAGGTTGAATTGTTACCTACAGGGTTGTATTAGCACGTACAGTGTTCATTTAGGTCCAGATGGATGTGTACTGTAGGTGTTCATTCAGAGCTGACGATTTTGCTGTGTACCCTGTTATTCGGTTTTGCAGGACTGTGAGGCCTCTCGCAGGTCTGATATGAGGAAAAATGTGCCCTTGTGTGTTTGTCAGAGGAAAGGAAAGACAGACACAGTGTGTGTGTTTGACCTCAGAGTTGATCAGTCTAGAATTACACACCATAACCATGAGCTACTCTGTACAGCAATGGACATTGGTTAGGAAAATTATCTTTTATTTTAGTCTTGTTAAAAAGTTGAGTTATTTTTAGATGTGACTTATGACGTATTCCAGAAGAGGGTAGAAGGAAGGTGAAAGGAGTGGTCACAGGATATCAAGATTCCCCATTTCAGCATCTTTTGTCTGACAAGGGTTTGGTTTCCTCAGTGCCCCGCGCCTGGTGTCACACCTTTCAAAGGCTGGCCTCATGCTGGATGCCCTGAGGGCATTTTCACACTCTGATCTAATTTTTTCTGCTTCCCTCGTTCCCTCCCTGTGACACAGCCAACCTGTAACATAGTTCAGAAAGAGCGCTATGAACTAGGGGTTGTATGGCTGTTAATTTTTAGTAGTCCACCAGTAATTCAAAAATAGTAGCTGACTAGTCGTCTGAAACCGATTCAGAGCATCACTACGTATTTTAAGGCTGTTTTATTAGTGCACTTAATAAACAAAGGCAAAAAAACTTCATTTAACAGCCAAACACAGGCTCCAAATGACATTTCCAGCTTCAGTGTTTTTAGGCTGCACTGTTAATGACAAAAAGAAATAAATCAGTAACATAAATGTACAAAATAATAAATCTGCGCATCATATTACACTCGTGTGTATGACCTCGTGGCTCCAGCTGAAATAGGTGCATCTGAAACTGAGAACGCACAGCATGGAAGCTCATGCCCGTCAGCAGAGCCCTTCTTATAGCTCAATGACTAGTCTTACTTGGATGTAGTCTTCTATGTCTACAGCAGCAACTGGGACGTTTTTCCATCAAGTTCAGCTGCAGCCTCAGTAGCATCAAGAATGAGTCTGGATCAGTCTCAACTCGCTTACTGGAACAGGACAGTGACGTGGCAGCGAATGTGCTTGTTTGCACAGTGCTGGTCACAATGAAATGAAATGAAATTCACTATGCTACAGTGTAAGGTTTTTTTTTAAAACCTTATTTAGCTAAAGGACAACAAAAAATACCGCACAAGGATTTCCGTCGGAAGAGAACGGGAGTGGAATAAAAAACAACAACAACTTGCACACACATCTACACGTAACCATAAAACTGATATTAAAGTAATAATAACATATTATTATTAAAGTAATAATAATGTTCCATTAAACAAAAGATCTTCAAAATGACGTTTTCCGGTGTAGTCTTGCAAAATCTGCAGTTGGCTGTAGAATATACAGACTAACAAAGTAACCTTTTTTGACCGTGTATCTAGACTACCATTTGTGACCAATGAATGGACATTATATGGCCATAAGTATTTGGACACCTGACCATCACACTCACATGCGCTTGTTGAACATCCCATTCCAGATTTAGCCTCCCTTTACTGTTATAATAATCTCCACTCTTCTGGGAAGGCTTTCCACTGGATTTTGGAGCATGGCTGTGGGGATTTGCCCATTCACCCACAAGAGCATTAGTGATGATGAGTGAGGAGGTCTGATGATGGGTGAGGAGGTCTGATGATGGGTGAGGAGGTCTGGGGTGCAGTCGACAATCCAGTTCATCCCAAAAGTGTTCAGTGGGGTTGAGTTCAGGGCTCCGTGCAGACCACTTCAGTTCTTCTATTTCACCCGTGTCTTCATGGAGCTCGCTTTGTGCACAGGGACATTGTCATGCTGGAAGATGTTTGCGCCCCTTAGTTCCAGTGAAGTGAAATCTTAATGCTACAGCATACAAAGCATTCTACATTTGTGTGCTTCCAAATTTCTGGCAACAGTTTGTGGAAGAACCACATATGGGTGTGATGGTCAGGTGTCCACAAACTTTTGCCCATACAGTATAGTGTGTTAGTCTATGCAAAACCCTAGTATGAACATATGACATGTAAAAAAGTGGGAAATTATCATATTTGTGGTGGTTATAGAAGACACTAGGGGTGTACGATGGTGCTGAAAATGTCATCAAGATCCTTTATGATACAGCCGCTTGTTATTGCGAGTCAGTCAACGTTATTAAAGCACTGATGACACGCTTTCAGAAGTGTAAAATAGAAGTGTAAAATAGAAGTGTACTGAGACTTTGTCATAATATTGATATTATATTGTCATTTCACAAAGATATGTAAGTCACTTCACTCTTTGCTAAATCTAAAACGTTCAGATCAATGGTGAGTAAACAAATGGTTTGCTTCAATTTAAAATGTGTTATTGTGTGAAAAAAAATCGCATGTTATAGATTTGAATCAATAAACTCTTTTTACATTTAAACATATCATTCATAAAAAAATACAAGATCTCAATAATATCATGCTATTAGCAACTGAATTAGCATTGGCACATGTCTGTGCAGGACTAAACAGGGCTTGAGGTGCTTCTTTCAAGAGCAGCTGTTGAACAGAGGCAAATGGAAGGACCCAGCGCCCGCCGATGTCAAAGAGTTATTGTGTGGCACTGGTGCCCTTGGCTAAGGGGTGCCTGGCACTGCCAGGGCTCTTCACCCACAATCCCACACTAAGCTCTCACCACTTCTGGTCCTCTATTAGCGTGAGAGAAACAGAAAGATAAAGAGACACACAGGCATAACTGAGTCTTTATTATTCACATTCACATAAATATGAAACCCTAACTGAGCATAACACTTCCCTAAACTTTGTAGAACAGTAATTAATCATTGATATTATCGTAATAATAAAATGACATTACAGAGCGATGGATAATGTAACAATTGATGGAACATTCCTTAATAAGTTGAAAATCTTATAAAGTTTCAAAAGTTGACTTTTGCAAGTGAGCAAGTATGAAAACTTTTCTAAAAACATGATTCCATGATTGCTGTCATTGATGCCAAGAAAAAAAGGCACTTATTTACAGCCTAAAAAGACAGTAACAAGGTTGCCAGTACAGTACTGTAATTAATTTACAATAAACAACTGCAAACCCATAAAAATTTACAGTAAAGTACTGTAATATCTTACATGGTATAAAATAATGTATAATCCAGTACATTTGCTCATTTGGCTGATGCTTTTTAAAAAGTTGCTTATAACCGACGCAGGATACAACTGATCTGAAGGTTCAAGGTCTTTCTCTTGGCTGATGCTTATTTATTTATTTATTTATTTTTAAACATCAGCCAAATGAGCAAATGTACAGGAATCAGGAATATGTGTTATTTACTTTACTATGTTTACTATGTAAATATATTTACAGTTATTTATTGTAATTTTTTTACAGTACTTTATTGGCAACCTTGTTGGCAATGGTACATTACCTTAAAAATTTACAGTCTTTTTTTTTTTTTTTTTTTTTTTACAGTGTATTACCCTGCCTTTAAAATTTCCCGTTGTACCACAGCACTGTTGAATTCTCGATTCTGATTGTTCGGAAGGCGTTGATTAATTTCTAATTTCTATAACAGCATGGCTCAAACAGTAGTTCCGTCTGCAAGACAAAGCACAGGTTTATATTAATGCACTTGTTCTAGTATATTATTGTTTCTATAGTAATATTATATTTTCCGACATTATCTTGACATTTATTTCGCGTTTTTAGAAGGAGTCTCCAGTGTCAGCACTTTGTAACAGTCAGAGGTAAAGCTGTAACTTTACATTTTCCGACACAAGAAAGTCTCCGGGATTTAGTGTTGTACAGTTTCTCAGTAAAAAAAGGGTGCATTTTGTTTTTGTCTTATTATCTTAAAGAGAGAAATAGGAGAGGTTTGATAGCTGCTATAGTGTAAGTGATAACAGGAGCTAATGTGTTTTATGGATGTTACACAACATTGAACATAACTATAAATGGATAAAAAGTGTTGTTCGTTAATAAGATTAATTCACTGTGAGATTGCTGAGATACAAGCGAAATAAAAGTACTTCAGGATGACATTGGAAAATAATCAGCTTCATGGTAACAACTGACTGTCACTGAGCTGTTGATTATTTTCCTGTAAGAGCTCACCCTGTTGTGATTTATTCTTCATATACTACATGTTTAATCCCTTAAACTCACATTCCTCATTGTCATGACTATACACCTTTCCTATTACTTTTAATACTTGTAGGTACTGTATCATGTATGATAATTACTGTATAATACTGCATGCTTAATACCAAATAAATATGTAAGATGAACAAATAAGCTGAAAAATAAGCTTAGACAGTTAGACAGTGGACAGTGATAAGGCTGATAGGATTGCCAACCTTATTACTCAGCCATTGCTATCCGACTCTTCTGGCACACTCTCTCTCACGCAATATCCTACAGGCTGGTAGATTTGTTAGAGTGTGATACCCATGAGGGAAGTGTGTGTGGTCTGAGCTCTTAACTGTGTGCAAGCACAGGTCATTTCGTGCTCTGGTGTCGCGCAGGGTTTTCTGTCACATCACACGTGTTCCCTGTGTTTCCTGTTTACAGCCTGGGCTGAATTTGTACTGAGGAGTGTGGAGTTATTGACTCCAGATGGGAAATGTAGCATGAAGTTCGGAGCGACAGGGAGAAAAAGAGAATCAGACCACATCACTGCAATCCATCGACTTGTTTCTTTTTTTTTTTTTTAACCCGAGTTTTCATGAAAAGAGCTTCAACTTTTGCAGAAGGCTGTGTAGAGGTCAAATATGTTCAGATATGAAGGAAAAAGTTCAGCGTCACTTTTCCAGATTTCTCAATCTCTGAATAAAAGCTAGGCTTGTTTCAAACTCAGATTACAATGTGGAATATTGTTTTGCCCCTTCACTTTAGGTGGAAAATTGCTGGGTTAAAATGGATTCTTTTAAGAACCTCATGTATTTTTCCGAGAAACAAAACTTCAGTGTTGAATTGAACCTAATTTTAATGCATCTGTATGCACAGTATTCACATTTATGAAGTCTATTGAGTGGCTGGTGAGGTGTGAAGAATATCATGGTACTGAATGGTGTTTCAGATTCCTTGTTATCCAGTATGCAATGCAATGCATCCAGTCACTTGATTGCATTTGTATAGTGGGCTGGATAAACCTGTAAGATGGTGCTCTGGCTGAATTCTGGCAAACAGCTAAAAGAAAGAGAGAGAGAGAGAGAGAGAGAGACGGAAATCTTTTTTTTTTTTGGCTGAAAATGGGTTTATCTGCCAGTCACATATATTTCACCAAAATGATGTGGAAAAATATTTATTTAGGCTACTTTCTCACCTTGCCTTGGCTGTCTCCCTGCCACAATAAGATTGGCTAAGAAGCCAGTTTACAAATATGGTAGTAAACATAGTTAGTTTGCCTGAAACATTGCTATCTAAGTGTGATTTCCTCTCACATGTTGGATATCTATGTGATATAACCAAAAAAAAAAAAAACATAAGCCTTATCAATTTAGATTGTAATCAGATGCCGGCTGTCAAAATGTCCGCGATGCAGCTGTGTTGTCACATCAGCATCAGAACAAGGAAGAGCATGTACACAGTCTGTACAGCTGACACAATCACAGTCACCTTTATTGCCAAGTACTGTGGGTTTACATGTACAAGGAGTTTGTCTTGATGCACTGGTGCACAGTATAAGAGTAAAAATACAAGCAATAAAACAACTATGAGCATAAATATAGACATATAAAAATTTAGGAAAATAAAATAATTGACAGAGGACAAATAAAAAAAAATGTTTGACTGGCCTAATAAAAAACATTAATAACAAGAACTTTAGTCAGCAGAAGAGATTATTGTCAAAGCAAGCAGAGCAAAATGTGCTGAGTGACTTTTACCTCAGGTCATGAGTCAAAGACTAATGTGGCTGATGCTAATAATCAAAGTGATAGCTCATTTCCCATCATATATTTTCTGATAAAGCGTTATAGTGTTAAGTGTTAAAGTGTGTATAACATCATATATACGACTTGTATGACTTGTGTGTGTATGTGTAAATATATATATATATATATATATATATATATATATATATATATAGATATATATAGATATATATAGATATAGATATAAAATAAATAAGTAAAAAGGGGCCACTGTGGCTTAGTGGTTAGCATGTTTGCCTCACACCTCTGGGGTTGGGGTTTCGATTCCTGCCTCTGCCCTCTTTGCATTTTCTCCCTGTGCCTCGGGGGTTTCCTCCAGGTACTCCGGTTTCCTTCCCCAGTCCATGCATATATATATGTGTGTGTGTGTGTGCGCATGTGTGTGATGTCTTATTTATTACATATTGAATGTAACTGAAATCAATAAATAATCAGTATGTTGATATCTCAGGTGGAATCTTTAAATCTTCTATAATCTTCTTCTTTATTTCTAGATTTTACAATGCTAGCAGTTTTTGTCATTGATATATGAGCAAAAGAGACAAAAATATTTCAGTTCAGGAAAGCTTGTAGCTTTCAGAACTGTATACAGTATAAAATGTGCCATGTGAAGGGTTTTCCCAGGCTCCCACACATGTAGAAGATCGTCTGTAATGTTAATGTATGTAAATGTATTTATTCTGCTATCACAAAATGATATTGACAGTTAGATTCACAATATTGCAGTGTTAGCCTAATTTGTTGAGAGGTCACTGATATGCAGAGGACACTGTTATATGATACTCAGGTCTTCAAATTCCCCATCATGTTTACCTCAATTAAAGCTCCTGCTTTCAAAACATGACTGTGGTGTTGTGATGGTATACTGAATGTTCCAGGTATTAATCATCTTTCTTTTTTTATCATCCCGTAGGAGTTGATGTCAATGAACGCTCTCTTCAGCTATGATGACAGATCAGCACCTCCCACTTTTGGAGGCCACGCCCATGTTGGCTGAAATGCCCCTCCACCCGCACATGCTCAGCCGAGACGGCATGCAGCAGGTGAGTGACCCAGAATGAGGAGGCCCAGATCTTCAGATAGCGAGCTTTTCTTTTATTTGTGACCGATTGTCATCTCTGAGTCGAGGCTTAGGGAATCAAATGGTGACTTTTAAGACAGTAGCTTGGTTCCAGCATACAGCAGGTTGAATAAGAAGCTTAAGATAATCCATATGTACATACTGCTTGTATATGCTTCATGCTTTTTTTCTCCACTATAATACAGATTTTACTTTTTTGTGAAAGTTTCATGTCCTCAAACTCTGTTTCATTTCACTGTAATATGATTTCACAGGATTTGGAGTGAAATCTAAGTGCAGGGTTTATATTAGAAGACCAAGGCAGACAGTCCAGAAAGCCAAAGCAGACTCAGAGTGATAAAAAGGCCCAGGGTCAGATGATCAGCAAACAGATAACACCAGGCAAGGTCTAAACCAGAAACTATGCAGGACTAAGTCAAAACCAGACGCTGATCATCTGTAGCCTCGGAATCATGGCTGACTGAGCTCTGCAGTGAACCGACGCTTGTTGCGGACATTTCAAGTCTGCCGGTAAAGGTTTTACCGGAACAGCTGAGTTGAGTTAATGATCAGGAGACTGTGAGTGGGGGTGTGGGTCATGTGACTCAAGCTGGTAGTGATATTATACTTACTGTAGATGTTAATGAGATTCGTCATAGGCTTTCTGAGTAAGTTTATAGTCAAATACTCCAAAAAGTAAGATTAAGATTTTCAGTCCTTTTTGTCTCAAGTGTATCTATTGTTCTGTTCGGTGTATTTACTCTCCTGCACTCGCCTCACACTGTTGTGTAATGCACTTTATGTAGTCTTGCGTACTGTTCTGTGTTGCACCATGGTCCTGGAGAAACGACATTTCGCTCCATCGTGTACAAGCTATGTACAGGAATGACAATAAAAACCCACTTGACTTGACTTGACTATTAGAAATAATCAGTTATGTATAAAATTGGGCTCCTGAGGGAATAACAGAAAAGCTTCTACCCTATTGTCAGGAGATTGCGAGTCTGAATTCCAACAATTCTGCAGCTGGGAGCCAAGAACATAGAAATTGGCTGTGCTCTCAGGGTGGGGGGTTTGTGGTTGGCATACTCTCCCTCCCCTGTCAATCACAGTGACTCTAGCCAACTGTTGGCATGTATGAGCTCATGAATGTAGAAGAGTGTGTTACACTGCCTTAGCATTAGCAGCAGTTCAAAAAAGACGCAGTTGGTTGGCTTTACTTTTCTTGGAGTAAGCATGTGTGTGTGTGTGTGTGTGTGTATGTATACATATAGAAACTAACTGAAACTGAAAATACCATAACCAACATGTTTCATGTTCTTTTGAGGAAAAGAAAGCATTCTCTGCTATCTGCGTCGGCATAAAACTTTCACTTTTTGTAACTTTTTGAAGTATTAAAATCATTCAGTTATCGCAAGCCCTCGCGATATGCATATTGCGGTATTAACATTTGTGATATCTCAGTAATTTCGATAGATTGTGCAGCCATATTAATTAGGGACTATTCATACCCATCCCATGTAGCACTACAAGAGAATCTATTCATACACTGATGTGAATAGGTAAATTAAGAAGACGGAGGGTATTATGTGTAAGGAAACGTCTTAGGTGCTCTAACCATCACTATCAGCAGCTCTTTCGGGGGGATGGGAGTTTGCTTGTCTGAGGTCCACTTGTTTTCTATGGAGGGTGTCCAATCACAGAGGAATATCCTGTTGCTGTGGCCATTGCTCTAGACCTGGATGGCTACTCTAATAGCGTATCTCCACCAAACTGAGGCTCAGGAACAAATGCAAAATGGAAAATGTATAATTTGCCAAGCTGATTCATATCGTTAGGTGAAAAGTGCTATATCAGAGCAGTGAACTCTGTCCTCTGGTTGGATCAAACTGTTTTAACGCTGTCTAACCTGACCTCTTTAAGCTTTAGCTGGTTGTAGACTGTGCGCTTACAGCAGTCTTTTAGAATTATTGTCACACTGTACAAGATGATCCCAATGAATTCTTGACTGAATTCTATAACAGCTTGTGTGATGTTCTCTAGCAGATTATATAGCCTTATTATATATCAGCTTGTTGAACATCCCATTCCAGAGTTAGTCCCCCTTTTGCTGTCTTCCCACTCTTCTGGGAAGGCTTTCCACTCAATTTTGGAGCATGGCTGTGGGATTTGCCCATTCAGCTACAAGAGCATTAGGTACTGATGTTGGGTGAGGAGGCATGGGGTGCAGTCGGCGCTCCAGTTCATCCCAAAAGGTGTTCAGTGGGGTTGAGGTCAGGGCTTGGTGCAGACTACTTGAGTTCTTCTACACCAACATTGACACACCATGTCTTCATGGAGCTCACTTTGTGCACCGGGGCGTTGTCATGCTGGAACAGGTTTGGGTCTCTTCATTCCAGTGAAGAGAAATTGTAATTCTACAGCATATAAAGACATTTCTGCCAATTGTGTGCTTCCAACATTGTGGTAAAAGTTTGGGGAAGAGCCACACATGGGTGTGATTCTCAGGTGTCCACACATTTTTGGCCAAATAGTGTATGTCGAAGATCCTGTGATTTAAGATCATTACTATGTTCTTATCTCATCAATTAGCAAGATCCCCACTCATGCAGAAAACAGGGTCAAATAAACAGAAACATTGTTCAAAGCAGCCTTGTGTTATATTACGATATTATTGTCCCTACACAATATCCAGTGATAATTATCACCACTTCTATTATATTACCAGACATGTTAACCATTGGGAGCTCTGCAAAAACATCAGAGTACGCTTTATACGAGTTATCACGAGTTACGAGTCACCTTCCTCCATCTCATCCGCTCTCACTCTCTGCCATAGTAAAAGGATTACTTCTGTAACATGGTAATATAAGACGAGTATGTATTAAACATAAGTGAACTATATTGATGAGGGATGCCCCCAAAAACATTTCAACGAAAAAAAGGTCAGAATGGCTCTTTCACTTTTCGGCCGAAAGAGAAAAAAAGTTCATTCGTGTGAAATAAAATCTATCAGTATATGTTTAGTTAGCTAACAGGCAAGTACATATTTATCATCGGTTTACTATAGGGATATCACCGGTTGAAATGGTTCAAAGTGGTTTTGGTGGAAATAGTAAAAAAAAAAAAAGATTTTGACCCTAAAAGATGAAGAGACTCACAACAAAGTGTCAGTTCTTATATTTTAGAAATAATGTTAACGGTTATGGTAATTAGAAAGTGATGAAATATGATGTTTTTGGGTTTTTTTGATTGACACTCTCCACCTGAATGCTGTGCAGCATCAACATCAAACCAATATACAGCTGATTTCTTTTATATATATATATATATATATATATATATATATATATATATAATTATGTGTGTGTGTGTATATATGTATATATCTGTATATATACACACACACACACATATATATATATATAAAACATCACATTTCGGTCTAATCCTTTAAGAAATCAGCTGTCTAATGGTTTAATGTTGATATACATATGTGTGTGTGTATATATATATATATATATATATATATATATATATATATATATATATATATAAATTAACTTTTTTTAACTGTTCACTGCATATTTCTGCAGAAAAACTTAAGAAATCCAACATCCACGGCCTTTTTGTGATTGGCACAGTTTCTGACTGCACAGCTGATAATATTATTACGCACTCCTGTACTCTTCCTGAAATGGAAGTGGTGGAAATGCTAGTTTTCCTGTCTTTCAAGATTAAGGATTCTGGATGATTAAATCGTTTCTCGCAATATTTTGAAATGTGATATTACAATAAAAAAAAATGAATATCGGACAAGCCTAGTTCAGAGTGATCTTGAGGTAATAAGCATATTTTTATCTGTTCATTAGTGTGTTGCGTTTATGTTTTCCATTGCCACTAGTGGATTTATAGTTGTCCCGTGAGTGTTACATAATCCTATGCTGTCCTCCTATTGGTGGCTTTTTGACGAGCGTCATAGCAGCAGTCACACTCTGAGATTTTAAGAAAAAAATTCTGTCACTGTCTGTCTTTAGTTTTAAATCAGCTGCCACATCACATTATACATAACAGCATCACATTATGCATTCTCAGACCACTGATCTTAACTCATTATCGAAGATTTCTATTACAGTGTGCTATTATTGTCTGCATTACAGTGTATTACAGTGTGCCGTTGTCTGCTGTAAACATTGTCAGGATGAAAACCGTACAGTGTGAAGCTGGCTTTATTTAACATGTTAATCATTAACAGCTGAAGCTGCTCATATCTCCTATGTGTCAATGGGAGGGATTTGAGTGTGTATGTGCATGGGTGTGTGGGTGGTATATGAGTGCTGTTCCCTTTATGAGTGCTATTCCCTGTATTATATATATATATATATATATATTTTTTATACTTTTGTTGTCACACTTATCAATGTAATATTTTCTTAAACCCAAGTGGATCCCTGAAGAGACTGAAAACAAAAGTCCTGAATTTTAAGAAGCAGATATTTTAACACTAACTCATGTTAGTGCTTTGGGTTTAGCCAAGCTGAGCTGAGAGAGGAGAGGAGCGAAGTGTCTGCATTCCTAACAGCCACGCTCTGCCAGCAGAATTTCCAGGAAGAGGAGGCGAAAAGGGGGGAGGGAAAGGGGCTGGAAGTGTACACATCCGGAACTCGGTCCTGATAGCCTCCGCTGATGGGAGGGTGTCAGTGTGTGTGTGTGTGTGTGTGTGTGTGTGTGTGTGTGTGTGTGGTTGTGTGGGTGGGACGTGTGCGCTCTTCCCAGCATGTGTTTCTTTTTCACAGTTATTCTCATCAGTGTGTGTAGCAATAGTTTCTGTGCTGTATTGTAGAGTTTATTGTTCTACAGACGTTCTATAAAACAGGGTAGTATCTGTTTAGAGAAAAAAAATTCTGTGAGTTTAATACGAGATTTTCGTGGACTAGAAGATAAAACAGTGTAAAGTAGCCTTCCAGGTATAAAATAAAATAAATTCACGTAAAATACCTACAGATTAAGAAGATAAAGAATATAATACTTCGACACAATGTCACATTTTAAAAAAGTCTTTTATTTGCATAAATTCAGCCTACTATTCAACATTATCAAATGTTAGATATATTAAGTACATATATGAAGTAAGCGTATGTGATTGTGGCCCAGTGCGTCCGTTCCATGTGAAAAAGCACGCTCTTGTAGAGCCACAAGAAGAAAAAGATTGGGCAAATCTTTTATTCATTCATGGCTCCCACTTGAAAAAGAAAGCCACATTCCATGCCTGCTTTCCCATCGTTTGGCCTCTAGATCAAAGCCTGCTGGGAGCTCAAAGGCCACACAAAGAGCAGGAACGAGAGAGCGCTCGGGTTGAGACGTGGCTTTTGAGCAACTTTATCTCCTTGAGAGCGACCGTCAGATTAGCCTTGAACAGTCCAGGTCACTGCGTCTCTCCATGGTGTCCATCAGTCTTGACGGGGAGGGGAAGGAGATCCCAGGTCACCTTTGCAGCTTTCAGACCATTAAGTGCTCCGTTTCTCCCCCCATCAGAAACTTCCAATGCACCGGAAGCATGTACCTGAGGAAATTAAGGTACATAAGCAGTTACCAGTTCATTAGAAGCATGTACTAGAACCTTCCTGAAAGGCATTAAGGATATGCGATTATTCATCTTAATTAAGCCTCAGTGACTGGGATATGTGACTCAAGCCGGGCAGTGACTGAACCTCCCAACACTCCCACACACATTTTACCAGAAGCTGTGTTTTTTCTAACAGTGACTAGATGTGACACTGAGTGGATCTGGGCTTGTAAGAGTTCTATAAAATCACACGAAGCACTAACGGTGTGGATCAGACAGTGTTTTTTTTGTGTACCTGCTTTACAGCACCTTGTGCTCTTTGACAAATTCAGATTCCTAAACATCTAATTAGTGTCTGTTTGTTTTTTTTTTTTACTGCCATGTTGGTCCTTATGCATATGGGATCTGCTGAGGACCAACTGACTCTTCCTATTTTACGTCCTCTTCCTGAAGTAGGAAAAAAATCCAAATATTTACCCTGCACCTTTAAAACTGCTTCTTCAGCCCAAACACATTGTGGGATTGTTTTCTTTTGTTTTGGCACAGACGAAGCAGCTGCTTGACGTCGTTTGTGGTTTTTGGGACGAGATTGGACAAAGCTTGGATGTCATTCCAGTTTGGCAAACTCATCCCAACTGTCGTTCTAACTCTCCTATTACTTTAACTCTTAAATAGTGTATTCAAGTTATTTATCAGTGGTAGTGCTGTTTTTATTGTGAGTCCCAGTACAATGCACACACAGGACCTCGAAGCCAGTATATCTAACCCAGTGTAGCATAGTTTGATAGCGGGGAAATAGTTCATTATTTTTTTTAAGCCTGTACTGATGCACTAATGACACACAGACGATTGCAATACCAAGTCACGTCAAGTAGACTTTGTCATTCCTTTCATTCCTCAGATAGGAACAAAATATAGTTTCCCGAGAATCACAGTGCTACACTTCACATGACACAGTGACAGACTAGAGGATAAATAAACACAGTGACAGACAGTACAACGTCAATACATACAATAAATACAGACAACAGACTACACAATAAACTATAAACTATACAAAAACAATCCTGTAAACATAATACTAATACTACTGTTGTTCTTCTTCTTCTTTCGGCTGTTCCCGTTAGGGGTCGCCATAGCGGATCGTTGGTCAGCGTATTTGATTTGGCACAGTTTTTATGCCGCGTGCCCTTCCTGACGCAACCCTCCCCAGTTTTATCCGGGCTTGGGATCAGCACTGGAAGTGCACCGTCGTGTGCAAGCCCAGTGGCTGGGGTCGGGTCCTTGGCTAGGACTGGAACCCGGGCTGCGGCGATGAGAGCGCCATGGCCTGACCACTAGTCCTCCAGGGACCCTGATAAATACTAGTAATACTGTAGTATGTTTAAATAAACTGGTTATGATGTATTATGTATTCAACTGTATTAACTTGACCAACATATATATATAAATATATGTGTATGTATCAATGCCACAATTTGTTGTAACACAATCACAGAGCAAAATACAAATGCTTTATTTATTTACATAATATAGCAAAGCAATATATTAAGCAGCAATATTGATAACCATATTTACTGTATGTACAGTATACCCTCATGTACAGTATACACTAACATTGCCATTAGCAATGTTACTATTTGAAGATTTAAACATATTTATATTGATGCAGGTATAAATATATATGTATAATGTAGAATATATAAACATCTCTTAAAGCAGCAGGGTTTTAAATCAGTGATCCATCATCATACATCATATATTTATCATCAGAATACAAAGGTCTTAAGTCCACTACCAAAAACGAGTTCACTTAATTAGTCATGAAAACCTAATGCATTTATGTGAAATCATATTCTTTATGCATATCAATCAGAATGGTTTGTTATTTACTGAAAGCAGAAGCAGTGATAAGGAATAGAAGTCAGTGTCAGGTGCTAAGACATTTATCACTTCATGTTAGGAGTATGAATGTTTTATAATTTGAATAAATAATAAAATAATCAATAAATGAATAATGAATAAAATTTATGTGGGTGCGTTGAAATAATATAAAATATTAGTATAATGTTAGTATATTCGTATTTTGGATAGTAGTATGATATAAAAAATGATAGTATAATATTAAAAGTAAGTAGTCTGGGAAAAGAATATATGAATATATTTAAATTAAAAAGACTTATTAGAACTCCATTAGAGCCTTTATTAGGATATATTAGAGCTAATATGGATTTGTCTCAATTTTAAATGATGTATTTGAATAAATGTGTTCAGTTAAATAAATTGAATTACAGGATTATTTAGGATAAAAGAAAAAGAGATTGGTAGAGCTCTCAAGCTTTGAAACCTACTGTATAAACAGTATATACATGTACAATACTGTGCAAGAAACGCTGTAGAGCAAAGATGCCTTTAAAAATAATGAAATTAAATGTTTCTACATTAAAAATACTGTAAAGAGCAGTAAACAGTAATAAATGAAATAAAAGTCAATATTAGGTGTGACGACTCTTTGCTTTAAAAAAAAATAGTAGTCTCAGGTACAATGTGTGCAGTTTTATAAGGAAAAAGTGTTACTGAGCATCTTGCAGAAGCAGCCACAGTTCTTCTGGAGACTTTGACTGTCACACTTGCTTCTTATTTTTGCTTAAAACCCAGCAGCCTTCATTATGATTTTTGTTTGAAAAGTGTCTCTTATGTAATATGCTGCTTTCTTTACTGATATACAAACATTTTTCTGTAACATTTAATTTTGTGCTGGAAAACTAATGTTTGGAAATCGAAAATGTTTTTGTACTGAATCAATAATGTAGAAAATTTTGTACTAAAAACAAATAGGGTGTCTGAGGCTTTTGCACAGTACTGTATGTGTTCAGGTGTGTGGTCGTCTGGGAAAACCCTTCACGTGCTGAAATTTGGACATCTTCTACTGTATATAGTTCTAAAAGCTGCAGGCTTTCCTGAACTGTAATATGTCTCGCTTTTGCGTATATCTATTCGCATGTAAAGATTCCATTCTGACACTGGAGCAGCCGATATCTAATTATAAACCGAACTGATTAGCCTTATGTCCGTTTCGCTGTCCAGCAAGAAGTGTGGATTTCAGTGTGCGAGGAAATTTCACGTAGCTAGGAAGGTTTTAGTCATCTTCACACACAACGACTTTAATGTAGAAGTCATAAAATAAAAACCTATAACAAAGTCTGTACTAAAAAATAGGGTGCCTAAGGCTTTTGCACAGTACTGTACATTATATACGTTACATATTTCAAAATGTGTTAAAAGTGCATATCTTCAGGCTGCATATGGATGATAATTAAATTGGCAGCATGTCGTCTCTGCAGATGTTGTTACCTGACCTAATATGTAAGGAATAAAACAATTTGCGATGTTCTGTTTTAGGAAAATAATCAACGACCAGGTGGTGTGATGCCACCTGAGGTGAAGTGGAGTTACTGTTACCACTATGATGTTGATTAGTTATCGATAACAGCGCATCACAAAGTGTTTTATTCCTCTTATATCACAGCAAATTTGCCAACTATTACAATTTTTAATTAATTACATAATGACATCATGAACATCCACAAATCAAGTTAGCTATCGCTTACAGTGTAACATTTATAAACAGTCGTTCCCTCAGCAGCTTCTCTTTTCTGTCTCTGTCACAGTTAATTAGCTCGAGAAACTGCAAAGCTTCCGTCCCCAAGACTTTCCCATGGCCCAAAACTTTAAGGAGCAGCTTTAGCTATGACTGTTATGAAGCGCTGACACTCGAAACTCCTTTCTACAAGGCTAAATAACCATCTCCTTACAGGAAACTTCACCAGAGCGAACATTAGACATTTTTCTTTCTTAAGGAACATCGCGTTGTTAATCTGTTTCTTTTCAGTCTTGGATTATGTGGAGCACTGGCTATACAAATCCCTGTGTTATTGGTATAGAAATGGTAACATTATTAGAACGAGGGCATTATGAACATGAATACAAACGAATCAGCACTATTGCCAGAGCTGCTGTTATAGAAAATTAATCAACGCCTTCTGACCAATCAGATTAGAGAATTCAACAGTGCTGTGGAACAAGTGCTAATTAAAGCATAGTAATTTGTGAAAGTGTTTTAATCAGGCATCGATAATGTCTGTGCCTAGCTTTTTCATTTCCACCTCCTTCCCCAACCCACCCCCTGTCTCCCTCCCTCCCGCCCTCCCTCCCGCCCTCCCTCTTTCCTCACCTCTGGGTTTTGGCTCCCATGGATGGCAATGGCTTTGGGGGCTGGTCGGATCATTCCATGCATACTTCTACCCCTCTTCCACCATCTGTATCCTGCATTCCTCACATACTGCCCCTGTCCGCTTCCTCCCCCACTCTCTCTCTCTCTCTCTTTTCATTCCATTCCCTTTATCTCTCTCACTCTCTTTCACCTTATTCGTCTGCTCTGCACCGGCTCATGCACTCCACCAGCAGTTGTAGGTTAAAAAAGTTTGTGCACAGTCTTTTGCAAACAGAAATGTCTTTTATTCTTTTGTCATTGATATATTTTGTCACACTCTGATTGTCGTTGCTGGCAGCTGGCGCATGTGTGCAGAGACAGATCTAACATCCAGGCTGGTGTACATTTCCCATGGAGGCGTAGTTTGTCAAATGGGGCCGGGGCTTTGTGCACACACTCTGCAGGCTAGGGGAAACAAACACATGCTCTTGGAGTGTGTGGACGAGTGTTTGCACTGAGCTGGACCTCGCCTTGGCTGGGAAGCATTTGGCTAAAACTGTGTCTCTGCTCACATGCTGGAATTTGGATATATGCTATTAGAATTGGGAGATTATTATTATTATTATTGCACTACCGTTTCATGAACTGCACAGTAATTTGTAATTTGGTTTGTACACATATTTTGGTTTTTATTGCAGACCTTTCTTTTCCATACACACATAGCTCCTGTATTTTTGTTAAAGGGGGGGTGGGCGAAATGGCAGAATCTTATGTATGAAATAAAACATGACTGGGTATGCAATTATAAGAAAATAATCAATGTTGTAGTCATGTGACGTGGCATGTCCAGTAACAGCACATCACAACAAACAACAACAACAGCAGCAAGTGTTTTATTCCTCTTATACCACAGCAATTGTTAACAATTACAATTCTTAAATTATTAATGAAGGACACATCACACTTTAGGCCGCTGATAGATATATCTTATGTTGTGGAACATCGCCTAGATATTATATATATATATATATATATATATATATATATATATATATATATATATATCAATATTTATTAGTGCCAACAGGGCAATAGAGTCACATTTTAAAAAAAAAATCCATCCAAAGTTTCAGTTCCAATTCGATTTTTTTATGTAAACTTCCAGGATCCACAGACAGGTCCAGACATACATTTTCTATATTACGTATATTGTAGTTACGTTTTTATTTATGTAACGTTCTGTATTATTTATACTGTAGTTACAGAATACTGTGTTTTAAGGTCAAAAAGAAACAGATTTTAAGGGGTTACTGCCTACAAAAAAAGCTTTTCTTTGTCCATTAGGTACTTGTGAATGTGACTACTAGTGCAGTCAGTTAGTGTTCAGACACACAACTTGAATGAGACTTTATTGACTCATCAGACTCAAGCTGGAAAGATTTTCGGCAGTATAAACAGCAAAATCAGATTTTAGCAATGTCTGCGTGTGAGATTTACACTTTACACTTTACGCGTACACTTTAAGTACGGATTTAGGAAAAATTCAAGTTTGCTCCGTGAGGTGAACAAAGCTTAAGCGTACTGACAATGCTTCAGAAAAAAGAATACGCGAAAAAGCCATATCATAATATATTGTTCAGCACTACTCTGTATAGGGTAGGCAGAATTTCAGATATCAGTAATAAACCTAAAATAATTTATACGGGAAAAAAATTACACTTACAAGCACAAAAAATTGACTCCAAACATTACTGAGCTGACATAACTCTTTCCAGAGCTGTACGTTCATACGCAGTAGCGAACAGTGTTTTGTTTGACAGTAAAGATAAACACGCGTGGCAGAGCTCAGAATACGTATTTAAATCGTGAACTGTTATTTCACGTCACATGGCTCACATCATGGTGCAACACCATGGTCTGATTGTCCTTTTTCCTACTGTTTGTTTGTGTCTTTTCCAGATGGTCCTGGTGCAGGTCAATCCAGGAGAGACATTTACTGTACGCACAGACGATGGCCAGATTCAGTGCATTACAGGTAAACACACACACACACACACCACATACACACCCATGCATGTTCAGGTTTTGTCAGTGGTACTTAATAAATAGACTCTGTGTGTGTTCAGGTCCAGCGCAGGTGCCCATGGTGTCCCCTAATGGCACCGTGCCTCCCATTTTTGTGCCTCCAGGTTACATATCTCAGGTACCGTCTCTTGCTCCCATCCTCATCATCCTCCGTTTATTATGCCATAAAATGAATGCATTATCATTTTGAAATAGTATTTTGAATTAATAGACATTCCAGTCAGAAATATTGATTGGGGACTAATAAATACAAGAAATGTTTTGTGGTCTTGTGTGTCCCCTACAGGTGGTGGAGGAGAACGGCATGTGGAAGGTGCTGGTTCTGCCTCATACGATGGAGTTTCATCCCTCGTTACCCCCTGTACCTCCACATCTCCCACTGTACACCCCGCCACAACCAGCCATGCTGCACCACCCACACTTTTACCCCACCGAGCTCTCTCCTCACTACATTCACCAGCTGCCTGCGCTTCCTGTCTACACTGAGCAGGGTGAGCAGGAGCACACACTCCCACACACACTCCCACACACACCTAATAAATATTATACAGGCCCAGGATCCACCACGACCCTAACCAGGATACAGCGGTGAATGAATTACTGACCTCCTGCTAAGATTACTGTGCTCTAATTTATGATTCGACAGGCCCAGTTTTTATGATTGTCGTGTAGGTTGGTGTGTTTTGGTGTGGCATATACACTCACTATCCACTTTATTAGGAACACCTGTACACCTGCAGTTGTCCAATATCAGACAGTCATGTGGCAGCAGCGCAGCGCTTGAAATCGGCGCTTGCAGATGCCGCTCGAGAGCTTCAGTTAATGTTCACGTCAGAGGAGAATGGCCAGACTGGTTTGTGCTGACAACAACTATACCATGGTCAAAGTCACCCAGATGACCTTTTTTGCCAATTCTGATGTTTGATGTTAATATTAACTGAAGCTCTTAACCTGTATTTTCGTGATTTGATTTTGATTTTAGTACTTTTGTGACCAGTGGTGTGCAGGAGGAAAGGCATAATTGTGTTCTTGGATAGACAGATCAGTAGGCTCCATACCTGAGACATGAAGATTACATATCTGGGCTGTTAGTGTTTTTTTATTCATAGTTGCCCAGTGGACAAGTAGGTGCAGTAGACTTTTATCGAATAATGCGAGGACAGATCCCCAAATCTCATAACTAAAACGTTCACCAGTGGCTCGCTGACTTTTTGTCATTTGCGTAAACATGATGTGCAACTTCAGAAACATTGTCAGAAGAGGATAGGAAGTCTTAATGGACTAGCTAACTGGCTTACCATATGTTATTAAATTACGTTATCTACCCCTCTTTAGCTTAGTCAGTTTGGTTTCTGAGCAACCAAAACATGGGACTGGGCAGCACACTGGAGCTCCTACTTGCTCGGTGACCTAACTACTAAATTTATGATTTGTTCACCCCTGAGATATGTGTGTGTGTGTGTGTGTCTGTCTGTATGCACCCAGACATGATGTGCCACAGTGTGTCAGTGCCCATTCGTGAAGAACGTGCAGTGAAAATGCAGGAGCAGCTACAGCGGAGGCTGAAAGGCGGACATCTAGGTGCTGCTAACGGCATGCCACTCACCCACAACGGACATGGCAAAGTCCGGACAGGCATGGCTGCCTCTCCTACACCACCACGTCTTAAACACTCAGTCCGGAACAGAGGCTCCCCCCCAAGTGACTACGAGGTTAAAGGTGAATTACGCACACACATACACATTGACATACACTCACCGTCCACTTTAATAGGAACACCTGTACGCCAGCTCATTTATGCAGTTATCCAGGCAGCCAATCATGTGGCAGGAGCACAATGCATAAAATCATGCAGGTAGAGGTCAAGAGCTTCAGTTAATGTTCACATCAAACATCAGAATGGGGAAAAAGTGTGATCTCTGTGACTTTAATCATGGCATGGTTGTTGGTGCCAGATGGGCTGGTTTGAGTATCTCAGAAACTGCTGACCTCCTGGGATTTTCACACACAACAGTCTCTAGAGTTTACACAGAATGGTGCATAAAACAAAAAACACTGAGTGAGCATCAGTACTTTGGGCGGAAACACCTTGTTGATAAGAGAAGTCAGAGGAAAATGGCCAGATTGCTTCGAGCTGCCAGGAGGGATATTGTAACTCGTATAATCACTCTTTACGTCCGTGGTGAGCAGAAAAGCATCTCAGCATGCACAAAACATCGAACATTGAGGCGGATGAGCTACAACAGCAGAAGACCACATCAGGTTCCACTCCTGTCAGCCAAGAGTAAGAATATGACCTATACTGAGCACAGACTCACACAAACTGGACAGCTGAAGACTCACTTTGCACACACACACACACACACACACACACACACACCTTTCATCAGTAGGATACCCAAACATGTAAATTGATTATATAACATACCATATTGAAAACAAATAGATTTTATTACTAATATAAATTTAAAACAAGAAAATGGGATATGACATTTAGTGTAATTGTTACAGCTGCAGATCCAGAAGAGGAAATGAGGCGAGTGCAGGAGCTGCTATCTGCTGTATGCAAACCAGCAGTGAGTGTTTTACTCTTATGTAGATGACAGCCTACTAGTCAGATTTCAAGTACAACAGTTCTATTATAATCCTTCATCCTCTCTCTCTCTCTCCCTCTCTCTCTCTGTCTATCTCTCTCAGGTGGGCAGTGTCACGTCACACTCTGCAGTTCTCTCCTGGCGTCCTCCACTCCCTATACTGTCAGAAGCAGAAACACACTTACACTCACACCCTGCTCTGCCGCTCAGCTACGAGCTGGCCTTGTCTCAGAGTGGCACAGAGGGAGATTTCAAACTTGTGTACCAGTGAGTATCTCTTACCCCCACCATACACAATTACACAAATACAAAATAGAAAATTGAAGTACCCTATATGGCCCAAGGTTTATGGACACCTGACCATCAGATCCATATGTTCTTGTTGAACATCCCGTTCCAGATTTAGTCCCTCCTTTGCTATTATAATAACCTCCACTCTTCTGGGAAGGCTTTCCACTAGATTTTGGGGTGTGGCTATGGGGATTTGGCCATTGAGCTACAAGAGCATTAGTGATGTCAGGCACTGACATTAGGATGCAGTCAGCATTCCAGTTCATCTCAAAGGTGTTCAGTGGTTGAGGTCAGGGTTCTGTGCAGGACACTCGAGTTCTTCTACTCCGATTTTAACAAATCATGGCTTCATGGAGCTCGGTTTGTGCACATAGTCATGCTGGAAGATGTTTGGGCCCCTTAGTTCCAGTGAAGGGAAATCTTAATGCTACAGCATACAAAGACATTTTATACAATTGTGTGCTTCTGTCTTTATGGCAACAGTTTGGCAAACCCCTCATATGGGTGTAATGATCAGGTGTGCACATACTTTTGGCCATATCGTGTACCTGTATTTTAGCTTTAACTCCCTTATTCCACCTCATAGTAACTACCACTGTGTGCTATGGGGACATTTTCATATCACAGAAAAGACTCCTTTTTTTGCCATGTTCCTCATTTCAAAATTAAAAACAAAATTTTATTCATCTACGCTGACAAACTGGGTCAAAAGTGGGCTTGCACTGCTACTAGCAGAAACCCTGTCTTAGCACAGACACGGTGCAAAAACGTCCCATTTCTTTACAATTAAACACATCAGGCACAGATAACAAAGAATTATGTTGTGAAATGTGAATAAATGAAAAGGAATTTACTCATATAATTAATGAAAATGATATTGCATTATTATTTCATTTTATTATATCATACAATTCATGAAATCAGGTTCGCTAAATTCAGTGTAGCAAATTATGTCAACCAGCTGTTTATGAATAAGTTAATAATATATGTCTAATTGTGTATGATTATGAAAATGTCACTTGGGTTCTAAAAGAAACAACAGGAACAGGTATGAACAGACTGGATATTGCAGTAGCATGTGTATCTAGAGGTGTGACCAGATATCGCAGTAGCATGTGTATCTAGAGGTGTGTTCTTATTAATGTACTCGTTTAAATCCAACTCCTTCTTATAATAACGCTGCATTATGCTGATGCTCATAAAAATACCAAAAAAAAGACATAACACTGCAATGCGCCTTATATTGCACATTTGGTCCCTTGACTGCATCCTTTGTAATGTTGAATCTTCTTCCAGAGGGAAAGACACTACATGTACACTGGGAGAGCTCAGACCTGCTACACACTACTACGCCAGGTGAGACACGCACATCCCCGTGATTTATTCCTTTAAATATTAGAGAATATCATAATTCATAGCTGGGTTCAGAGATAACTGGGAGGTTGTGAGTTCACATCCCAGCAGCCAGTTACATCAGTTAAATTCAGGGTGTAAATTTGATCCTAACTCCTACATTGAGAGCAGTTAGTTATAAACTAGTGCTGTGTAGAATTTTGTTTGTACCGCAGGCAACTTTTGTAACGAGTAGTATGTATAGTAACCATTAATCAAGACTTTGCAACTGTAGATCAAAAAAGTGACATTTCAGCATCACCATCGCCAATCAGATGCATGATCCAGCATTAACAGGAAGTTCTACACCCATAACTGAGACACAGGGAGTCAGTTAGTGGGTGGAACATTTCCTTCAAGCAAGGTCCATTTAAAAAAAAAAATCCAAACAGTCCGCTCTTTACAATAAAGTTGTGACTCGTATTGTCCGTCTCTTGTACTTGTTTGGCATGCAGGCATTTTAGTAATGAACCTTAATAATAAAACAAAACTTAATCTTCATTTGATTATATTGAACAACAAACTAAATTCTTTATTTTTTTTAATATTTTGTGATGTATGTTGCCAGTAATCTGAATTTGATCACTGACAGGTTGACTTCGCTTAAATGCTCATTACATGCCTGATATAAAATATATTGTATTTATAGTTTATCCTATAATCCTTGAGATTTATATGTGCTAATATATACTGTGTATTTCAGTGAGGTGGTCATGATCATAAACCAGATAAAATATTTCTCACAAAAAGAACTCTGCAAATACAAAGAAAACAAGGCACATTTTTAGTCCATAAACATCCAGTTTTTTTATTCTGGACACACGGTGAACAAAATTACCCAGTAATATTATTTACAGCAGATAAACTACTAAGCCTAAGCCTACTGCTTTAAAACTATGCTGCTTGGTGCACCTAGAAGTTGTTTTTTCTTTTTTTTTTAATGAGTAATCCATAAACTTAAATCTCAGGTACCGGCCATTTATGTTCTACCTGGCTTATGATGGAGCTTGCGTTCCACTGTCGCAACCAGCTGATTGGCTCCCAGAGAGCCAATCCTGAGCCTTTGACCTTCAACCCTTAACCCTTAACTGCTCAGCTTTATTCTTGGGGTGTATCATGTGTTAGTTTTAAAGTTGCTTTGTGTTGAAGAGTCTACTAAATGAATTAATGTAAATGCTTGGAGTACATATAAAGTTTCTGTTCGTATCATACTTCATGAAAATGCCGAGTTGTAAACAGATATTGTGCGACATACAGAAAAAAAGGTTTTTTTAAAGGGTTGTAGATTTTTGTTTCAAATTTTCTGCTTTAAGTTTATAAATGTGTGTATAAAGTATGCAAGTATTCACATAGTATGCTATACTGATGCTCCGTTTGTGTTCGTAAGGGTGTGTGTGGCGTGTAGGTCGATGAAGGGAGCCCCATCAGAGTGTGTAACTTTCACTACACTGTGCAGCGTCCCGGACACTCCTGCAGTCCCCCGATTTATCCAGCACACCAAGAGCTCCATAAGCCTTCAGTGGAGAGTATGCCACATTCTCACTTATGACAAACAGAGCCACACCAGTAACAATAATTCCGTAATATAATGTAAAAATCTGATAATATGCATCAGCTCATTCTCATTTTCTTCATCCTTGTCTATCTTAGTCACCCAATGACAATGGCTCAAAAATCACTGGCTTTTGCTTGGAGTACCACGAAGTAAGGATCTGCCACTAAGCAAGCACATATTTTCTCTTCCATAATAAATCTCAGGTCATGTCTGTTTGCTCTGTATGTATGAACGTGTATTTGGTATGATTAGCAGGGAAAACAAAGTGCATTTAAGGAGATTTACAGTGGCCTTGCCAAGCAGTACAAAGTTGTGCACCTCATGCCTTCAACAAAATATGCCTTCAGACTTGCTGCTAAAAACGATGTAGGAATGAGGTAAGTATTTGTCCCATAGATCTCACTGAAATGCATTTAGTGCTCCTTCAGTTACATTGTTCTGAATCATTCTGGGATAAATCCCAGAATGTAATTCATGATGTTTAAAAACGCAGCTTTCCTATTAAATTTAGCTACAAACTAGATTTATTTTTCAGTCCATGTCCTAGATCGGGGATTCAGATGCCTAGTTATTTGCTCAACAAGAAGCATGTTCATGTGTCTGCTCTCCCCAGTGCCTTCAGTGCTGTTCTGAGTTGTTGCACAGCCAGCTGTGTCATGTCTCCTCCTGCTCCTCCACCTCCACCTCGTCTGGTGGAGGCTGGCGTAACATGGCTGAGTCTAGAGTGGAGCACCCCCTGTGGGACAGCCAGCCGAGACACACTCTCTTACATTCTGGAGATGGAAGAGATTGGATCGGTGAGTGTGCAGCATACACCGTAGTTCTGTTGGAGTAGATGACACACAATACACACATATGTTTAGTGTTTAATCGTGCTTAAAACACATTGCCTTAAGTAAGTATTCACCCTTTTGACCTTGAACAGTATTTTTCAAATGATTTACAATAAAAAAAAAAAAACATAAAAGTAGTGATTGCATAAGTATTCACACCCATTGCTGTGAAACCCCTAAATTAGTATTGTCCACCATTAGTCAGAGAAGCAGCCAAGGGGCCAAGGCTAACTCTAGAGGAGCTGGAGAGATCCATAACTCAGATTAGAGACGCTGTTCACATCACAGCCAGATCCCTAACACCACACACAGCTGAATTTCATGGAAGAGTGCCAATGTTTGGCTTATGTTTGTATATCACACTATGTTTTGGTAACACCAACCCCACAGGGAAGCATGATGGTGGTAGCATCATACTGTGTGTTATGTTTGCCCTCTCGGTTGCTTCTATGACTAATCTCCCCCTTACTGGTCACTGACTTTTGTTGGACAGCCTCCTCTGTCCATCAGAAGAAAAAGGCCCCAATTGGTCCATCTGTGTAATCTATTCAGATGTACTGAGAGATGACCAGGACAGCTGGTACTTACAATGCAATACTTGACCGTAGCTTTAGTTATTCGCTTCCAAATGCATAAACCCACATGTGCGGTGTACGTTGTGAACATGGTGCAGTGTGCCTAATTACATACAGATGTTTTGAGGCTATTCATGTGGGCTCCTCATACTTTCTAAAGGTTAAAAAACAGTCAAAACAACACCTGTTATGACTTTTTATTTTCTGTTTTCCTGGGTAAAGGCCAGGAAGTGACTAGCAACATAGTCATGTTGTTTGTAAAATATGTAAGAAGTGATGTTGACAGGATGTTTTTTTTTCTGTACAGGGGTGTGGCTTTCAGCCAAAGCATAGAGGAGAGGAGCAATCATGTATAGTGAAGGAGCTCAGGCGATACACCTCCTATCGATTCAGGGTGAGTGATGGCAGAAGGTAATTGAATGTTAAACCACCTTTTGTCTTAGGTCACATTCTCAGCTATTAGTCCATCTGACACATTCGTATAAGAGCGAAGATTATTTCGATTTGTTTTCTATTTGAACGGATTCAGTTTAATGCTGCACAGAATGAGATGGGCTAGAAAACGTAAAAGCTGCTTGAGGAATGAGCAGTGTGACAATGGAAAATGTAAAAAGGTTACATTTTTATTTATAAAATTTTACATAATTTAAAAACAATAATATTTTTCACAACCTCCACAGCTTCCTTCTACAGCGCGCCAGCTATATCCTCTGGCTCAGTTTGTCATTTTATTTTTAGTAGCTCACATGACAAAATGCTGCCTACGACCCAAAATACCCAGCATGTTTGGTTCATTTCCTGCGAGTGAATCAGGGTTGAATTGTGTTCTCACTGCAGTCACAGTGCACCTGGGTTCTCTTGGACACGGACTGAGAAACAGTCTCAGCCTGGGAATTTTTGTCCATATTCGTGAAATTGCTGTATCTATACAAACGAACCATATTAATGGAGTGAATGCACCAGTATGATTTTAAACTAAAACCTGGGTATGCGAAACAAAGCAGCTTTAATTTGTAAAGCCATCCTTGGGTGTATGAAAGGTGTATTAACCATGTGGCTGTCTGGGGAAAACCTGTCTAGTGTTGTTGCTGTGACTGAATTCTGGAAACCAGCAAAAAAAAAAAGTATTGTAATGTAAAAAATTTCTATCTATAACATCCTGTCTTCCTGCAAAACAGTGGTAAAAACAGTCATTGTGTGTAAAGATGACTAAAACCTTCCTAGCTACATGAAATTTCCTCGCGCACTGAAATCCGCACTTCTTGCTGGATATTGAAAAGGACATAAGGCTAATCAGTTTGGTTTATAATTAGATATCGGCTGCTCCAGTGTCAGAATGGAATCTTTACATGCGAATAGATATACGCAAAAGCGAGACATATTACAGTTCAGGAAAGCCTGCAGCTTTTCTTTATATAGCATATACAGCATGTGAAGGGTTTTCCCAGACCACCACACACCTGAACACATACAGTACTGTGCAAAAGTCTCAGACACCCTATTTGTTTTTAGTATTTATGATTTCTACATTATCGAGTCTAAAAAAACATTTTTCGATTTCCAAACATTAGTTTTCCAGCACAAAATTAAATGTTACAGAAAAATGTTTGTATGTCAGTAAAGAAAGCAGCATATTACATAAAGACCACTTTTCAGACAAAAAAAACATAATGAAGGCTGCTGGGTTTTAAGCAAAAATAAGAAGCAAGTGTGACAGTCAAAGTCTCCAGAAGAACTGTGGCTGCTTCTGCAAGATGCTCAGTAACACTTACAGCTCATTTCCTTATAAAACTGCACACATTGTACCTGAGACTACTATTTTATTTAAAACAAAGGATCGTCACACCAAATATTGACTTTATTTCATTTATTACTGTTTACTGCTCTTTGTAGTATTTTTTTAAATTATAGAAACATTTAAGTGCATTATTTTTGAAGGCGTCTTTGCTCTACAGCATTTCTTTGCATGTGCCTAAGACTTTTGCACAGTACTATACATACATACGTACACACATACATACATGTCTGATAGCGCATCACAGGAAACCATAAAGATATTATAAATGAAAACGTAATGTCTCTGTTTGCTTAAGCGGTTCTTGTGGTCCATCATTTTCTCGTGTTAAACAGGTGTCTGTGGCTGGACCAGAGGGTCACACTGTGTCTAGCGCAGTAGTGGACTACAGAACACTGCCAGACCAACCAGGCAGCCCAGGAAAACCATCACTGCAGGGTTCTGTACAACCGCACAGCCTGCATGTTGTCTGGGGTAAGCAATATTGACATCAGTACAAAGAGTTATTAATAGTGTGTTCTCTAGACACATATTATACCTGCTCTTAATTTAAAACCTAGGTGTACTATAACTGTATACCAATATTACAGGAAAGTCTACTAGTACTTGCCTAAACGGTAATGGCATCTGTGATGCTTATGTCTATGGTGAAAGCATGTCTTGTGAGTAAAAAAATGCAGGTATGTGATAATTTACAGCACTATCAATACACACAGCTTTTCTCAGTTATGTATCCAAATCCAAGTGGCCACTTTAAACAGATTAAACGAAAATAACATCTCAGAAGGATTGAGTGTATACACTACTGAAGTAAACAGGAATGAACTGTAAGTAAATCTTTTACTCTCACATCAGTTTATTAAGCTCTCCTCTTAAAGTGACAGTCAGGATGTCCAACATGAAATTTTCAAATGAAAGCGCAACCACTATGATGGCATATTGTGATGAGGATGTATGAAAGATCTAGTTGACGTACAGAAGAACCCTGGTGTGAGAGTGCGGAGGACGACTCAAGTGACAGGCGGAATCGTAACTGAGCTCACATTTATGGAAAACACTCGCAGCTTTCGCTCCGTCAGGTTCAAGTTCACGCTTCTTGGCGTGTGTACATGTATGCGTCTCGCCAGCTTCTTGCAGTCTGTCTCTGTCTCGCTCACGGGTTACGGGAGTCACAGAAAGCACAAATAAGTAGACTGCCGGTAATCAGACACAGGTGAGAATCATCATGTGTTACCTGCCGGTTCGATCCGTCTCCTCTCCGTCCACAGCTGACGCTCGACCACGCCCCTCACCACCACACATACCATACTGTGCTATTTTTCATCATTCATCCTCAAGTAACTGCTTTATCCTGGTAAGAGTGAATCCACAGTCAATCCTGGGAACACTGGGTGTGAGGTAGGAATACACCCTGACTGGGACACAAGTCCATCTCAGGGCACACATTCACACCTATAAACAATTCAGCATAACCAATCCCCCCCCCGGCATTGTTTATGGGAGGTGTGAAGAAACCAGAAGACACAGGAGAACATGAAAACCTCTGCACACACAGTAAGCCAGGCTCAGGAGTGAACCGGGAACCCTGGAGCATCCTGATGAGTCTACATCATATAAAAATGCCATAGACCAAGATTCCAAGCACCTCAAATAATACAGTAGTCTAATAATCGTATAGGTTATAGAGCTAGGGCCTAGAGGCTTAGTGGTAATACCTGTGCTACATTGAATTATCACAGAACTTCTTGAAGAACTCATTTTTTCTAAGAATGTAGGCTAATCTGGGTCTAAATAATAATCTTAACGTATTTATACCACAGCATAAATTCTTGAATTCTTGAATCCGATTGGTGCTGAGTCATTTACTGTTACAGCAGCTCTGACAGTACTTCCAGCTGTAATTCAAATCATGAGTTTATATTAATGCGCTCGTTATATTATCGTATAATTATTGTATTGTGGACACTCCATATAATCTAAGGCTAATAATAAACCTATTAAAAAAGTGTGTTATTTGACAATAACCCTAATCACTATAATCACTGAGAAGGTGAAGTTTTGAGTAAGTAGATGTTTAATTAACATTTATGGAAGGAGTCTGCTTTTGAAAGTTTTCCTCCACTGGAAAGTCTTCAGGACAGAGTTCTTTGGCGGTTTTTTTTTCCATTTATTTATTTATTTATTTATTTTTAACTTCGAGAGAGAAAAAAGAGAGGCTGGTCAGAGGCTATAATGTAACAATAATAATTACTAAAAATCGTAATGATTGGCAAATTGCTGTGGTATTAGAGGAAAAAAACACTACAGGAAGTGCTGTTATTAGAAAATAATTGTCGTTGATTATTTTAATACCACAGCATGCCTTGTCGTGTCTCATTATTTACACAATTACTGAGCAAAAGTTATCATATTTGTCATGCTTAATAGTGAGATATATTGACTGCTTATTTCTTGTGTTTTCTTTTATTACTTGCATATCAGAGGCCCCAGAGGATGACGGAGGCTCGCCGATCACTCTATATATACTGGAACTCAGTCAGAGTGGTGAGAGAAGCTTCTGGTCTTAAATCACACCAGCATTGAGTCATCGAGTCATCAAGTCATGATATTAGACCCAGAAAGTATTAAGCAGCATAAAAACTGATAAAAATGTTTGCTGATTCTAATTCATTCGTGTATATGTGTGTTTGTGTGTGTGTGTGTGTGTAGACCACCAGTGGGATGTCGTGTACCGTGGGCCTCTCAGACAGCATGTGTGTGAGGGGTTGCAGGAGGGGAGATGGTACAAACTGCGGGTGTACTGTGAGAGTTTGGGAGGTCAGAGTCAGGTAAAGGCATTCCGATATTTTGGAACGATGACTTTTATGACGTAGCAGGGACATTTGTTTGTGTCCTGATTGAAGAACATGTCTTTGTTCCCTTCAGGTGTCGGAGAGTCTCTGCGTGCAGATGGCTCCTCTGCCTCCTGGACCCTGCCAAGCCTTGCACCCTGCAGAGGGAGCCACATCCTCAGAGATTTCACTATCCTGGGGTGAAGCGTCTTCTTTTTTCACACAAACATCATTATTATGAATTCGGAAAAGAGCTCTTTAGTTTTTGTTGCCGTCCAGAATAGTGAAGAAAAGTCTACCCTGAAAAATGATGAATTATTCAATAATAAAGAGCAAGAACTTCTACGTAATAGCACAGTACACAAACAACTAGAACAACACGAGACAATTAAACCACGGCTACAAAATTTATTTGGGGCACAACTTTATTCTTTTACCTTTTTTAATTTCTTAATTCATGTCATGTGAAGTCACGGTTAAAGATCCTCTGGAACAGGATCTATGTTTACAGTATATCTGTCTTATTTTTATGCTTCAGTTTGTTACCCATGCTTTATTAGTAAGTATAAGATACAGTTTAAATAGTTTAATCCGCAGCTTTGGTTTTATTAATTTAGTATTTATGCAGATTTTTATCTTCAGTTATTGTGGTTTGTATAATTTTTTTTTTTTTTAGTTTAGTTTTTTAGTCCCCTTTTATTTCGGAGCGTATTCCTTTCATTTAATTACAAGCATAAATACAGATTCCTCTGCGCCTGTTGCAGATCCTCCAGCGTGTGACGGCGGGGCAGCAGTGTCTCAGTACTGTGTGGAAATGGCTCAGTCAGTGGGAGACTCTCAGCAGCAGGTTTTCCAGGGTTCAGATCCCTTCTGCACTGTGGGCCAACTTCTTCCTGGCACAGCGTACCTGTTCTGGGTGAAAGCCTACAATGCAGCAGGGGTAGGTTCATACTAGAGAGCTGTGTGATGATGCGTATAGCGATAATACTGCCATGCTTCATGGCTATCTGTCAGTAAAACTGGAAAAAATTGAAAAAGAAATAATAATAATAATGATAATAATAAAAATCCCAGTGTGGATCATTTCTCCAGTAGGAATTGTAAAACTATGGCCTTTATTAATCGTGCCAAGTATGGTTACATCTGATTGTAAAATGGTTGTATTCGAATTATTCCACTGACAGTTTCCTTATTCATTAATGTCATCTTTGGAGTATTAAACTTTGCCTTAATATTCAGTATCAATATCATTAATAATTATATCAAGAAAAATACAAAACCAATAACAATTAAAATAGAAAATAACAATGCTAATTGTAATTACTCTAATTGTAGATAATGTCATTTAGTGTCAGTTTGTAAATGTGAATCAGAATGCACAGACGTGGATCTTTGTTTTCTTTATTTGCTCATTTAGTCCTTCCGTTGAGTGATAGTCACATTTGTGTACAAAAGACACCATGAGACGCTGCATTGAACCGAGGAGCCTCAGGGCAAATCACACGCTTGGGCTACTCGGAGATGCTCTCTCAAACAACTGATCTGTTTGAGTTATTAAATGAATCAAAATCTAGAAATAGAGTTCAAAGAACTACCAGAAGATGGAAATCAGTTAAAGTTGGCACAGTTAATTTCCTCTTTCCTTCACCATTCTCCATTGCCTCTGTTGAAATTGTGTTGATGTCATTTTAGCAAGTTCTCATTTCATGGAATTTGTGTGCTTTCCGAAAAGAATGTCTTTGCATTTTCAGAAACCTCAGACACAAATTCCTGTTATTCAACTTCACTGACATTGATTTTCTCCCCCTTCTCCATTACGTATTCCATTATACGTTATATGGCCAAAAGTATGTGGACACCTGACCATCACTCCTATATGTGCCCATTCCAGAATCATAGGCATTAACATGGAGTTGCTGTTATACCAGCCTTCGCTCTTCTGGGAAGACTTTCTACTAGATTTCTACTAGATTCAGCCCCAAGAGCATTAGTGAAGTCAGGCACTGATGTCAAATGAGAAAGCCTAGTGCACAGCCAGTGTTCCAGTTCATCCCAAAGGTGATCAGTGAGGTTGAGGTCAGGGCTCGGGCCGCTGGAGTTCATCCACACCAACCTTGACACATCATGGCTTCACGGAGCTCGATTTGTGTACAGAGGCATTGGAACATGTTTGGGCCTCTGAGTTCCAGTGAAGGGAAATCTCAATGCTCCAGCATACAAAGACATTCTAGACAATTGTGTGTTTAAATTTCTGTGGCCGCAGTTTGGGGAAGAACCACATATAGGTGTGATGGTCAAGTGTCCACATGCTTTGGGCCATATAGTGTATCTTGAATAATTGTTGCTTGAAGCGGTGATAACGTGATGCAGCGGGTAACGTTGTCGTCTTACGCTTCCATGGTCCCCAGTTCCATCCTGAGCTCAGGATACTGTCTGTATTTTGTATGTTTTCCTCATTTCCATGTGGGTTTCCTGTGGTTTCTTTGGTCTCCTCCCACTGTGCAAAATCCTGTGACCTCCATGACCCTGACTAGGATAAAGCAGTTAGACAGACAGACAGACAGATCACTTTATTAATCCCAGAGGGAATTTCACAAAAAGAAGAAAGCCTTTATTTGCTACATATACAATACAATGAAATTCTTTTTCTTCACATATCCCAGCTTGTTAGGAAGCTCGGGTCAGAGCACGGGGTCAGCTTTGATACAGCACCCCTGGAGCACAAAGGGTTAAGGACTGACCAGTGACCCCCGATCTTCTGATCAATAACCCAGAACCTCACCCACTGAGCCACCACTGCCAGTAACTGAAGATGAATAAATGTAGCCTGCTAAATGCTTTCCATTTATTGGCTCACTATCACAACACTTGCATAAATTAGGTTGTGTTTGTGTGTGTGTGTAAAGAATGTATATTAAGGAAATTGGGGAGTGTCGTATGCTTATGACATGTAAATAAGGGACTAGTGAGACTAGTGGTTCATCAAGTGCACTCATCACTGCTTGTTTTGATGATTTGTTCATTTGTACATTATACTGAATCTGTTCTCGTTTTTATGCAACTGTGTGTTAATGTCAGAGTAACAACAATGAAAAGACTAATTAATTAATTAAATATCCAGTTGGTAATAAGTAGGCCCTGGACTGGGGTCAGAGATACAGGTTTTATTCTGCAGCTACCATCTTGACAACTTAGACGCCATTTTTATTACAGCATTTATTCTCCCAGATATTTAAAAATTTTTTTATTTTTTTTTTTTATTTTTTTACCAATTATTGCTGTGATCTTTTTTCCCCACAGTGGGGTCCCCTGTCAGATGTGTGCCAGGCTTCCACGACACCAGGAGCCCCAGAGCAGTGCAGTGTCCCAAATCTTACACTAAGCACTTGCAGCAGTGTACTGGTCACCTGGGAGGTGGGAGTTTTTCTTTTTCTTTTTCATTATACATTATATATGGCCAAAAGTATGTGGACACATGACCATCACTCCTATATGTAGAAGTCTGAAAAATGATTTTTTTATTTATTTTTTTATCATTGTTACTACAGAGCCCAGCCTGTAATGGGTCAGAGGTGTATGAGTTTCAGATGGAGTGGGGTGTGGAGGAAAGTGCTCTGGAATTACTGTACTCTGGTTCTTCATCTCAATATGAAGTGAGAGAATTGCAGCCAGCCACACAGTACTACTGCAGAGTGCGGGTAGGATCTCCAGTGTAATTACTGCAGCCAAGAGAAAGAAAGAGCAATACCTTTAACTTGTATGTGCTTTTGGACAAAATGACCCATTTCAGCATAGAACGTGATGCGCTTGGCTTATTTGTTTTTTTTGTTTGTTTTTTTTATTATTATTACAGAGGATGCTAATATTTATACAGAGTATGTACAGATTTATGTTACATATTTATATACAGTACCGTGCAAAAGTCTTAGGCACCCTATTTTTTTTAGTACAAACTTTGTTATAGATTTTTATTTTATGATTTCTACATTATTGATTCAGTACAAAAACATTTTAGATTCCAAACATTAGTTTTCCAGCACAAAATTAAATGTTACAGAAAAATGTTTGTATATCAGTAAAGAAAGCAGCATATTACATAAGAGACACTTTTCAAACAAAAAAAAAACATAATGAAGGCTGCTGGGTTTTGCTGCAAAAATAAGAAGCAAGTGTGACAGTCAAAGTCTCCAGAAGAACTGTGGCTGCTTCTGCAAGATGCTCAGTAACACTTACAGCTCATTTCCGTATAAAACTGCACACACTGTACCTGAGACTACGATTTATTTTTTAAAAGCAAAGGATCGTCACACCTAATATTGACTTTGTTTCATTTATTACTGCTTACTGCTCTTTTTTTTATGTGGAAACATTTAGTTTCATTATTTTTGAAGCCATCTTTCCTCTACAGCATTTCTTTGCATGTGCCTAAGACTTTTGCACAGTACTGTACACTTATACTGTAATATTATTGGTGTGATGACCCTTTGCTTAAAAAAAAACAGTAGTCTCAGGTACAATGTGTGCAGTTTTATAAGGAAATGAGCTGTAAGTGTTACTGAGCATCTTGCAGAAGCAGCCACAGTTCTTCTGTCGCACTTGCTGATTATTTTTGCAGCAAAACCCAGCAGCCTTCATTATGTTTTTTGTCTGAAAAGTGTCTCTTATGTAATATGCTGCTTTCTTTACTGACATACAAACATTTTTCTGTAACATTTAATTTTGTGCTGGAAAACTAATGTTTGGAAATCGAAAATGTTTTTGTACTGAATCAATAATGTAGAAATCATAAAATAAAAATCTATAACAAAGTTTGTACTAAAAAAAAATAGGGTGCCTAAGACTTTTGCACAGCACTGTATTTGTGAAACTCACAAATTTCATTCACTGATCAGAAACAAAAAAAAAAGTAAACAAACCTTTGCTGAGTGCACATAGAAATCCCTTGAGCCCAGAGAACATGGAGCCGACACTAAATAAATGATTACCTATAGAAATAACTAGTTTAAGACGTTGTGTGTATCACGTTCACTGTTTTATTTCTGTATTTTTTCACATCACATTTCTGCAGTGGTATAGCTCTGCCCTTTAGCTCAGTTCGTGCCTCGTGGCTCGGTTAAGCAGCTCATATCTACAGAAAAATGCTGCCTGCAACCCAAAAGACACAGAATTTTTGGTTCAGTTCTTTAATTTGGGTCGATTCAGGGTCGAATCGCTTTCTCACTGCAGTCGAATCACTCTACAGTTCACTTGGAACCACACTACCTGGTCTCGGACCTGTTGTTTTGGTCCACACCAGAGTGTTCTTTGCCTAAAGAAACCACACCAAGGGGAAAATAATGCTTCATGGTTTAATTCAAATGGACTAAATGCTGCATTTGAGTGACTCTATCCATATATATTTCTTAGATTTGATGGATAAGTCAGACCGGGTATAAATATTTATAGCAATAAACGGGAATGAAACAGAAGAAAGTTCCTTAAAATGAAAGATGTGAGAGTAATGAGCTAATTTCCTGTCATGTTTTTCTTATCAAACGCACAGGCAGTCAATGCTGTTGGGGCAGGCCTCTTCAGCGATGCTGCCACAGTACAGACCCCAGCCTCAGTCCCAGCAGCTGTGGAGCATGTGGAGGAGATTGGGACAGACTCCCTGGGTGCTGGGACAGCTCGCAGTACTGCTACCAGTCTGGCTCTAAGGTGGACAGAACCGAAGTGTCATGGAGCAGAGATTTCGGGATACAATATAGACTTTGGAGAGGAGCGCCCTCTGTCTGTAGGGAGGACTAACTACCACGTACTGGAAAATCTTCATTCAGACACTACATATAGGTATAACCTATATAAAAATATAACCCTACACACTATATAGCTGATGATAATATTTTCCTCGATAAGTTATAAACCATGACTACGTAACAGCCAATAGTCCTTCATCTAGCACTGTGACACTTTATTACTGCCACCTTCGGACACTTATTTACTTATTTACTATTTATTTACTGTTCTGCTTTATTTAATAGCACATGTCACTTTTACTTTGCCATTGTACACCACTGTCACATTTACTCTCACAATACAGCATCATCCCAACCTTAACATCCAAATATGTCTTTGTTCATGTCTAATAAGTGTTTGTACTGTCAATGTCTAAATCTGAGCCTCGTCACAAGCATTTCAATGCCCAGTGTATGCAGTGTAACTGTGCAGATGACAAATAAACAACTCCGACTGTCTGACTCTGATCATTTTGCTGTGTTCCAGGATACGAGTGCAAGCGGTGAATAGCATAGGTGCTGGTCCCTTTAGCACAGTGCTAAAGCTCAGGACACGACCTTTGCCTCCTGAACCCCCAGTGCTGGAGTGTGTGGTGGCTGGACCTCAGAGTTTGAAGCTGAAATGGGGAGACAGGCTTCAGAACAGTCACGGCACACACTACTGTTTGCACATGCAAGCCGCCACGGACAGGTACTGGCCAGGTTACGAGCCTCTAATCTGAGTAGAATGCATGAGAAATTGTTAATACGGTGTTCAAATGTTACATTCTCTGCTACCTTGCACGTGATTCTTCATAGTTATTACATTTGTTTTATTGACAGCCAGACCATACCACTGTATTTTAGAGTATCGGCAGATGGTAGGCTGGTCAGCAATGAGTTGATGTGGATGCTAAGATGTGCTACAGAGCAAACCTACATGATTGGGTGATCACCTTGATTGGACCATCAAGGCTAGCTCATTTTAGGGGCATAACCGTTTTTTAAAATTATGTTTTAAAATATTAGCAAAATTTTCACGTTAAACCTAATTTTAAAATATCCACCAAGCCGAAAGGCAGACAATTCCAAAACGTAAGGCAAGAGCGTAGTCAAATAACAGGCAAAGCGAGGTCAGGCGATTAGCAAACAACATGATCTAGGCAAGGCTAAGGCTAAACGTGAAACAAAACAAAACAAGATCTGCAACCAGGAAGACTATAACTATACAAAGGCTAGGTAATGACTGAGGAGAGCATGTACTTCACAACGAATAAAGAAACACGAGGGCTGTAAGTACACAAACTAATCAAGGGGCAAACTGAAAACAGGTGAGAGTAATCATTACATATTAGGGAGACAACCAGTGACAAAACATGGGAGGAGACAAGACATGAACCAAAACATAACACACGTGGCAACGTAAACAAACCTTTGACAATACGGAAGTATGCGCCGTAGCGCTGCGAGCTGCTGTGTATGATCTGGTCAGCAATGATGTTCTGTGCATTTGATAGCTGTTGTGTATGATAAAGTTACAAACATGCTCGGAGTGGCAGCAGAGGTAGCAATGAAACTAAGGGTTTTCAGTGTCGTTATGTCCCCTGTACAGTGAAACAGAGGATACTGTAGTATGATTATGGGAGAATCCAGAGAGAGGCGATTGAGAAACTTTTAGGGAGTCACAGCCAGAAAAAGAGATGAGAACTTGATCAGGTAAATAAATATGGATGGGTAGAAGGAAATGCATTATTAATTGGTATTTTCAGTGGTGAGGTCACCATCTGATCATACACAATGACAAAGCATTAAAACTTAGTTATAACTTAGTTATATTACCTTGATGGAAAAGGGACAACAAGCCTAGCTTGATGGTGTAATTGTGTTGTGCTAGCACAATTGGTTGGTGGTGGTGGTCCGGCATTCACGTTAAGATGTCTATGAGATGCCTAATGAGACCTAACTGTCAACAGAAACACATATAATGAGCTTTGCATGAAGAAAAACACACACATTTTGATAGAAATGTGCGTTTCTGTGTTGTAGGTTGGTTTGCATCTACAGCGGCCCTTGCCATACGTTTAAAGTGCAGCGACTGTGTGAAGCTACCGAGTACCAGTTCACCATTCAGGCTCACAGTGCAGCAGGAATGGGCCCCCTCTCTCCTCCCTACATATTCAGCACCACCCGCTCTCCACCACCTCAGCTCAAACGTAAGCCTTGATTATCTGTGATACCTCATTGTACTTGTGTGCCTTAGGGTCATTTTTCAACTGTACATTCAAAACCAAGAAAAGGCCCCAACAGGAGCCAGTGGTGCTTGAGATTCTAATTCTTAGTAATGTCATAATTTGGCACTATAATAATGGCATCTTCATAACATGGAAGAACAGCTTGGCTTGAAGAAGACACAGAGACAGGTGACAAAGGAAAAAAACAATATGAAGTGTGTTAGTAAGACGTTGGGCCACCACGAGCCCAACAGCTTCAATGCTCCTTGGCGTAGATTCTACAAGTCTCTGGAGAGCACTGGAAGGATGAACACCATTTCATCCAAAAGATATTCCTTCAGCTGGTGTTCTGAAGATGGCGGAGGAGAGACTTCTACCAGTACGATGCATACACAGTGACGTCGTCTCATCACCCCTTCAAGTGCACTTAGTCCCAGTTGGTGCCAAATCTTTGGTAGTGGACCTGTAGTTAATGGACAAAAGGACAATTCCAGTTTTCTGGTGTTAAAAATTCTTGTACTTAGAACAATGGAAAAACCATAGCTTATGCTAAGACTGAATTTGATGCTTTTCTGTTTGTTTATAATAATTATTGTTATGTGCTTTTCACAGCACCAAAGGTTGAACTGGTGGAGTGGAATAGGTATACAGTCACATGGGAGGCGCTTCAGGCAATGAGAGGAGACCCAATTGTTTATGCACTGCAGCTGCTGAGGGGCCGTGAAGTGGAGCAGGTATGGAGAGGAGCATCTAACCTTAGTGTAACAAGCCCATATAATAAATACACAGAATCAACATATTTATTGCAATCCATGTTTTTTCAACCTAATCTGTATCCACTGCATCAGTAGTGTATGTGTGATTACCATGGACATAAATTTCGCTGTACTAAGAAGAATGGAAGACCTGTTTACTCAAAACTCACTTAAAATGGAGATCTAATGGCAGTTGCTACAGTCTGAAATGTTGTTACAGCCTAACAATAAAAACCATATGGCATTAAGAATATAGTCTTATTTAAATATAGTATTAAAGGAAGAAAGGCAGCCAACGAAGCCACAGCCAACTGTGGCCGGGAGCCCAAGAGAGCAAAACTGGCCGTGCTCTCTCTCAGGGAGGGAGGGCTGGCATACTGTCTCTTCCTGTCAATCACAGCGACACTAGCCAATCATTGGCATCTGTGAGCTCATGTATGCGGAAGTGGGAGGATAGCGCTTTCATCCCTGTGTGTTACGCCGCCTACTGACGTTGCATGAGCAGCAATCCGAAACGGTGCAGTCGGCTGGCCTCACGTGTCTCGGGGGACGCATGTGATAGCCTTCGCCCTCCCTGGTTGGTAGCTGTCATGTGACAGGGGAGAGCTGCCTGATGGGTAAGAATTGGCCATGACTAAATTAAATTAGGGAGAAAATTGGGGAAAAATCAAAAAAAAAAAAAAAAAGAACAGAAAGCAGAAAGGATAGAAGGGGTTGATGGATGGATGGGTGGATTTATTAAAGTGTGCTCAGATATTAATCAACTGCTCTTAGACTTCCATTATAAGTGTATACGAATAAACAGATACTTGGCTTTATGTTTCACTAGTTCCTTTTACTGACAAGCAGCATTTTCTGGTTATAGAAATACCATGAGTAACACTCTTGTGTCTTTTCTAGCTGTATAAGGGCTCTGGAACCTCATACACATGGCATAACTCCACAGCGAGTAGCATGTGTCGCCTGCGTGTGTGTGCCGGTCGTCGGAGCACAGACGGTGGAGAGCTGTGGGGTCAGTGCAGCCTCAGCACGGCCCTTCCTGCGACTGAGCCGCCCAGAATCACAAGCTCCCACAATCCCCAGCCCAAGAGGAGTTGGTCTCTTGCTGATGAGCGCTTTGCAACTGTTCTGCTCCTCGGCTTTGTCATACTGGCCATCCTGTTTGCCGTGTTAATCCAGTACTTCATCATCGAGGTGCAATGAGGGAAGAGGAAAGGGATTAGGTGGAGGAAGGGAAGAAAGAAATAAGATAGAGGAAGGAGAAAGAAAAAAGCGGCGTGTTAGAGCAGAGCAGGCCTCGTAGCACATAGCCGCCCTGGCTAGCACAGAACATTTTGCAATGGTCAAAGCCCAATTATTATTATTATTATTATTATTATTATTATTATTATTATTATTATTGTTCTTTTTTTAATGACTATTAATGCATGGAGGAAAGAAATCTATATATGGCATCAGTAGGTACTTTGTTGTGTAAACTGTGACGAATGGGACTTCAGTGTGCCGTCTGCGTACTTTTTAGAAGGTTACTTCACAGTTTTGGCCAGATTTTATTATTATTTCATATGAATTCGGATTATTTTTAGATCACAGAAACTTCTCTAGGCATGGCCGATCACTCAGTGCTTTGGTGAGCTTGGCTGGTATTCGGTACACAGCAGCCTTATCTGAACATTAAAGGACCTCATTCTCAGTCTGGAAGTCATGAGACACCCTGAAACACCCCTGAGGATTGTTACGTCACTGAGTTTATGTTGCTTTATAAAAATGAAGTCTTATGGGCTGAGTGCTTTTCACTGCCTTAGAATAATACGAGGGGTTTTTTTTTCTTTTTTTTTTTTTTTGCGCATATATCATGTAGGCAGTATTCCAATTTTTATTTTATTTTTTTCCAGTATCACAAGTGTTAAAAGGGAGACAGTGCCAAAGCTTTCATAGACATATACAAAAGAGCATACTCATACATGACTGGAGTCTATTGTACTCTCATTTGCAGATAAGAAATATTTTTTATGTTAAAGAATTCATAACATCATAACCACATTATACATAATAATTCATTCATTTAGCTGAGACATTGGGAGAGCTAGATTTTTACGTTCTGCTATCACCAGTGTGTTCTTATATGATAGACTATACATGCATTCTAGCTATGTTCATGTACATACAGATATGGCAGTATTGCTTAGATAGCCTATATGGATATGCATTTGTTATAAATGTCTCTATTTAGCTCAAACTGAGCAGTGTAGTCCCTTTCTGATTTCTGCTTTTGGTGAAGAGTTTTATTTTACAGGTTTCGTTTAACAGTATATGTTCTCAGTTAATTTGTAATGAATTCTCATAGTTATCCAGCAGTTACAGATGTGTGGGGGGGTAAATACCAGCACACCCCATCTCCAGTGCCAGTGAAGCTGCTCGTAAGCTGGTATTTTCTTGGTTGGTGCTTAGCAATGCAGCAGAAGGAGTACCCATCCCTCTTTCCTTCCTTCCTTCCTTCCCTCCTTCTTCAAAGGACTGCACATGACACAAATGGGATTTTCAATATTTAGCTTAAAGATTTTATTTTATACTTACATCCCAGTTTCCTGCCGGTGCTCAATCCAGATGAAGTGAATGGTTTTTGATGTCGCTATTGCGCTACGTTTGTTATTTGACAGAATAAATTCCCCCGTGGACATAATTAGATCGTGCTTGATGAAGTAGACCCCGAGTGAAGTGCCTCTATCTGAAAAGGCGTCATGTTATAAGTGCATCAGTGTCAGTCTAGAACCTTTGCCTTTTTTTTGCCTTGCTTACCTTAAGGACTCGTAATAATTCGTTCAAGTGCAGAGTGCACTCAGTCTCTGACTCTTCTGTGCAAGGCCTACTTCTGAGCTTCTCATGCAAATGCAAAGCTGTGTTTCACTACCAAAAGTGGTGATAAACATATTTATAGAGCTGCTAGTGTTTTTATTTACGATGGAGAAAAGCTGCTGTCTGAACTTCCTTGTTTTCAAACTTGAATAGAGCTGTACGCTGTTTGTTCTTTATACCTCTTTCGTGCCGCAAAAGCCATTCTATTGCACAGCAGATGCAGTTTTTTTCCCCTTTTGCTTTTCTTTCACTTTGTCATTTACCTTTAGGCGTACTGCTTCAACATGTTGGTCTTAGCCTTAGGGCTTTCCGTATTTACCTGTATACTTTGCATTGGATCCAATTTCAAAATAGCTCCTGGGCTATCTCAAGGTTTCTGACATATTGAATGTCTTAGATATAGAAGTAGAAGTCTGATTTACTCAGAATGCCTTTTAGAAAGTGCTACAACACACCCATTCACATGCATGTTCAATATGCCAGGATGTTCATGTTAAAGGAGTCTTTGTGCCATTTAATAAGTGATTCGTGGAAATGAACACTGTCACTGAAGAATCACATGAGTGTGTGGAGTAATAACAGATTATTATATAGGGAATTTCCATTTATAAAGGTGCTGGTAGCAGGAATCTGTAGGGCCAAAAGTGTTTTTGTTTTCTTTTTTTTTTTTTTTTTTAGGTAACACTTTACATAAAGGTACATTAAAGCTACTAGATGTAAGATTTTGGAATTTCGCCTTTTCAGCCTCCTGTGGATAAAAATGCTATTGCAAAGCCACTTGCAGAACATTTTATAATGTGGGTTGTGCTGCAATCTTCCCTGACTGCGTGCATTAATCTCAGTTATCAGCCGGTTCACTGTCACTGGGACTTCAGGCTGGTTGACACAACTACTGTAGCGAGTGGTCGTTTCCGTTTTATTTGTCGCCCGATCTGTGTTCGCTGTGTAGTTTGTTATTTAATCTGCGTGTTTTGTTCTCCTGCGTGCCAACAAAGCTCGGCATTAAATGGCTAGTTAACGCAAGCCAGTGTATAAAGAGACACTGATCAGGTGGGCAGCGGGCCTGGATCACTCACCCTTGGTCGATATAACAGAGTTTGAAATACAAAACCAACACTTCCTGTTAGTCACTAGCCACCTATCATGAGTTCTCACATATATGACCTCAACAACTTCTCAATGATACAAATTCCACATCGAGGACAAATCAGCTGACTATCGTTCACTAGCTTCCCATCAGATTAAAGAACAAATAAATGTCTGACCTATTTAGCAGGAAGAAAGCTAAAACTCCATCAGTCCTGAATCCTTTTCCTTTTACGGAGCTGTGCCCAGATTTGGCGAATTAAACGAGTTCAAACGTTAAGTCAGTATTTACACAAGAATGTTACTTGTATTCAGAGTCTGGTTACGCGGCTATGATTTCCAGCGCTCTCCGTTCTGATCATGTAAATCACTTGCATTTTGAATTTTATCTTCGATACGATGCGCTGACAGTGAATTGAGCACACACACAAGTTAATGAAGCCACCAGATACTAAATTGAGGTCATGAAATTGCAAAGTGTGTGTGGGATGTAGGCTATTTAATCACATTTTTAATTCACTATTTGAGTTGTTGAATGAATAAAATAATAATTTGATGTGATCTTCTGTAAAGAAAAAAATGCGCACTGTTGCAATCCTCACTACACGTGCGTAACGGCCCATAGTGTAATGTCAGACTCATTCACGCTCTCATTCCCATTTACTTGATTTACACTCTCACGTGTTCTCACTCTTGCTCTCTCCTGATTGGCTGTGGCTCCTGCCAGTCATTGTGTAGTCAGACTTCTTTTGTGCCTGAAGTGGGGAGTGATGAAGTTTGAAGTATCTGATCTGGTGTATGACCTGTACATACAAATTTCCCACCAAATCCAACCCGACTGCCTTGATACAGCTCTGACTGTGAACCACGATTACAGGGTTGTCAGGGAGACTCGCAGCAGCCAAGGAACGTCATATTATAAAGTTTTTTGGTTTTTTTTCCTCCTCTGACCATATAGTCATGTGTTTTTTTAAACCATACACCCTGTAGAGTTTTAAACTCCATTATTCGCTACATTATTTAAAATATACAATCCATAAACTTCAGCATTAATACATCACAAATATTGTAATCATACTTGTACACTTGTATTTACTGGGTTTTTTTTTTTCTTTTTTTTTAAATAATGAACCAAATAATGAACATCTGCATTATGTTTTCACTCCATCTATTAGTACAAGCCCATAAACACCAATATGAACTAATTAGTTAATTGTCTAAAATTGTATAAAATTGGTTAAATTGTCTAGTTAAAAGTTAATTGGCAAAATTTATTAGTGAATGAATGAATGTTTGGTGCCAATATTAACACCCACTGAGCTGATTATTAACATTTAATAACATTGCAGTTTAATTAATGCTGATTTAAGTGGACTTTAATAAAACACTCATTTAGTCCCATTGGGATCTGAGAGAATAATTCCACAAAGATTTAGCTTTCTGTATTTAATTTCTATTCTGTTTCATTTTTCTTTGGTCTGTGGCAATAATAATGTGGCCAATGTTGCTGTGTTATCATGACTTACGCTCAAGATCAGTGCTGATGTTTATGGATTGTTAATGTGAAATAATTCTGTGAATAATGTGAGGTTAGTGTACCTGAATGTAAAGTGTTCTCTTTGTAAAAACCTACCAACTCTGCTGCTACCAGAAAATGGACTGTTCATCCTTTAATGTAAGCCAAAAGCTAAAAGCAATTTGTATACTTCACACAAGTGTTAAAACCTACAAATAAAACAATAGCATTTAATGACGTATCTAAGGAAAGGACATGGACCAAAGATATTACTGCTGCAGTATATTTAAATGTGGTTTAATGCCAACAATGCATGTTTAAACCTCATTAAATGGTTGATTTTGTGATTATTCTAATCTGTTGATCACATCATCCAAACTGGTATTTAATTCCAAACAAACTGTGCGACTCCTAATTCACTGTGCTTGTGAAACGAGTGGCTTAATCCACACTTAGGAATGACTTACTAAATTATAGATTTCCAATGAAAGGGCCCGTTTTTATGCCAGAATAATAGAGAAATCAGTGTGTATGCTTTTTTTTTCTTTTTACCCATACAGTTTTCACAATTAAATATAAAAGAGTATTTAGGTTTCTAGTCGTAGCCCTAAGGCTCAATAACCTCTGTGCAGCTTTAAATTTGTGTGTAAGCTACTGCATTTGTAATCTCATAGCGTTTCAATTTCCTGAAGACGTAACCAAAGCCGGTACAAAGACTGTTAACAGGCACCGAGGTTACTGTGCATACACTGTCTAGCTTTCATTTTACATTTTGCCATGATTTAAGAAAAAAATAAAATAAAATAAAAAAAAAACTGTCATAAAGCATAAGAAGCCATAAGGGACAGTCTGAATTGTCATGGTCTCTCTGTCTGTGGCTCGCTGCTAAAAACACTAACAAACAAAAATAGGCTATAAAATGTCTGAATCCCTAAGTAGTATCTCAGTGTTTTAGAGTGTCATGTGTAAAGTAGGGAAGTAGACAGGCAACACAAACAAATTAGCAGTCAGTAGCCTATATGGTGTGCCAGCATGTACATGGAATCATCTTTATGTCAATCTACCAGCTCCAAATCACCTTTTGTCATGCCAGTGTTTATAGACCACATTTTTGATACTGAACATTTTTTATTTTGAAATACAAAAATTATACATTCCAAAAATATTTATCTGTTTTTTTTTTGTTTTGTTTTTTTTACTCACATTAAAGACTGCCATGTACCGTATGTCATAACTGACTTGTAACAATCATAGATAATATATTTAATATGTTAAATAAATTATAGTCATTCTGTGTATTAATTGTGACTTCTGAGTTTCTTTTCTGGTTGTTTTTTTTTTTCCTTCAACTAAGATGAATGATGACTGGATATGGTTAGGGGCTTTGGGGTGAAAAAAGGAAAATGTAGCATAAAAATGGAAGAGTGGTACGATGTTAAAATGAAAGATAAGTGTGTCCTCACATTGTGGGTCTTCCCCAAACTGTTGCCACAATGTTGGAAGCACAGAATTGTATAGGATGTCTTTGTATGCTGTAGTATTACAGTTTCCCTTCACTGTTCCAAACCTGTTCCATGACAGTGCCCCTGTCACCCCAAATCAATGCCTGACCTCACTAATGCTCTTGTGGCTGAATGAGCGCAAATCCCCAAAGCCATGTTGCAAAATCCAGTGGAAAGCCTTCCCAGAAGAGTGGAGGCTATGATAACAGTAAAAGTGAGACTAAATCTGGAATGGCATGTTCAAAAATATATGGTTGTGATGGTCAGGTGTTCACAAACTTTTGCCCATATAATGCGTAAGGCAAAATCAACAGAAGATGTTTGGGAACAAAAAACTAAACTAAAGGAGATTTGCCATGAACTTTTCAGATTCTAGACCTGATCTGAAGAAGCCAGGATCTGACATCTGGCACAAAAGAGGTTGGAGGAAGTTATGTGTAATTCCACAACTGAAGTGTCATTTAGCCCTTATATGTCTTAAAAATTAAGTCTTTTTTAAAAAATCATTTTTTTAACATTGAATCTAGGAAAGTAGACATTTTAACCATTCAGAATGTTTTAACCCATTTCAGACAACAATCATTTTTGATGTTCAGTATCAAAAATGATATTGTGATATTTTGTCAATATCACAATATCGGTGAAAATAAAAGAAAGAAAGGAAAAGAATGAGAAAACAACTTCTTCCCATGATCAACTAATGCAACTTGAAAATTGTTGAAAATTTTAGAATATTATTTCCAAATATTTCATAAGGGTGAATGTGTTCAGGTAACAGGGTTGAGTGACCTGCAATATACATCTTTCATAACCTGTAATCAGAAAGGTTGTTGCAAGCATGGGGTGTTAAATGAATTCATAGATTAATGGAAAAGCAATAAGGTTTTTGAAATATTTTAATGAGTATACACTCACCGGTCGCTTTAAGAGGAACACCTGTACACCTGCTTATTTATGCAGTTATCTAATCAGCCAATCATGTGGCAGGAGCACAATGCATAAAATCATGCAGATACAGGTCAAGAGCTTCAGTTAATGTTCACATCAAACATCAGAATGGGGAAAAAATGTGATCTCTGTGACTTTAATCGTGGCATGGATGTTGGTGCCAGATGGGCTGGTTTGAGTATTTCAGAAACTGCTGATCTTCTGGGATTTTCACAAACAACAGTCTCTAGAGTTTTCACAGAATGAAAAAAGAAAAAAGAAAAAAAAACATACTGTGAGCGGAGGGTCTGCAGGCTGAAACAACATGTTGAAGAGAGAGATCAGAGGAAAATGGCCAGATTGGTTTGAGCTGACAGGAAGTCTATAGCAACACAAATAAGCACTCTTTACAACCATGGTGAGCAGAAAAGCATCTCAGAATGCACAACACATCAAACCTTGAGGTGGATGAGCTACAACAGCAGAAGAGCTTCCACTCCTGTCAGCCAAGAACAGGAATCTAGACCTGATCTGAAGAAGCCTGGCAGTTAAAATAAATGTCAGATTGAATGAGTATGAATGGATGGTATTGCAACTGAAAGGATCCAAAAAATGTTCAGACAGCACAAAAGAGGTTGGAGGAAGTTATGTGTAATTCCACAACTGTAGTGTCATTTAGCCTTTATATCTCTTAAAAATTAAGCATTTTTAAATGTCAGCCAAGAACAGGATTCTAGACCTGAAGAGATTCCATGCCTGTCAGCCAAGAGCAAGAATCTGAGGCTATCATGGGCACAGACTCATCAAAACTGGACAGCTGATGATCAGCTGTCCAGTTTTGATGAGTCTGTGCCCATGATAGCCTCAGATTCCTGTTCTTGGCTGACAGGAGTAGAAGCTGATGTCGTCTTCTGCTGTTGTAGCTCATCCACCTCAAGGTTCAATGTTTGGTGCGTGCTGAGATGCTTTTCTGCTCACCACGGATGTAAAGAGTGATTATGAGTTGCTATCCTTCCTGGCAGCTCAAACCAGTCTAGCCATTTTCCTCTGATCTCTTTTATCAACAAGGCGTTTCCACTCACAGAACTGTATTTTTGTTGTTTTTGTTGTTGTTGTTCACACCATTCTGTGTAAACTCAAGACACTGTTTGTGTGTGAAAATCCCAGATCAGCAGAACTTTTTTGAAATACTCACACGAGACCATCCAGTACCAACATCCATGCTACGATCAAAGTCACAGGGATCACACTTTTTCTTCATTCTGATGTTTGATGTGAACGTTAACTGAAGCTCTTGACCTATATCTGCATGATTTTATGCATTGTGCTGCTGCCACGTGATTGGCTGATTGGATACCAGGCGTACAAGTGTTCCTAATGAAGTGGATGGTGTGTGTAAGTTGTGTAAGACATCTTACCTGTGTTTAAAATATCTTTTACCATTACATAACAATCATATTTGTAAATATATTATCAGTGGGACACAAATGGCATCCCAATCATGGAATCACCAGTATAGCTAGCAAAGGGCAGGCTAATACAAGTTATTAGAGATTATTTAAACCACATACTGATATTACACTTTGCCTTACACTTTGTCTACTGTTTGTCACACCAGTAACGCCTGACAAGTCTTTATTATTATTGGTATTCAGACATTTTCAGTCTAAATTTTCATTTGCATTTTCATCCTGAGTATTTCAGGATGGTGATTCTGCGCAGAACTGCAAACAGCTGGCTGTGTTCTGCGTTTTTTCAGCGCACCCTTCGGCTTCTTGAACGCACCCCGTGTTTACAATTGGTCACATGCTTTGGGGTTTTCAAGGCAGTTTTTGGAGTAGTGTTTTTACAGCCTCAATAAATCATGGAACGGGGATCTTAATGGCGTTGACGCTTTAATAAGTTAACTGTCAATGGATGGTATTTAATAGGAAGAAGAAAGCAGCAATTGAGGGCCAGGTACTCGGTTATTTTCTTCCGTGTCCATCTGAATCTCTGAGTTTCTCAGGAACAGGTTTTTATGTGAAGCTTGCTAGCTAACTGAACTAACCATTAGCCAGATAAAAACACAACCTGCTCATTAGACCTCGTAATACTGTCCGTTAATAGTGCACTGTAAAGGAAATTTTTGAAAAATAGTTTCACTTAAACGCGTTAAATATTATTCTGTTAACAAAACAAAACGAAGACGTTTAGCTAACAGTAGCTAGTAGGATAGCTAGCTAACTTGTGTTATCGTCCTGACTAGCTGTGCTAGCTGGTAGTTAGCTTATAAGTTCACATTAACAGCTCTTAGCTAATGAGTATCACTTGGGACCCATTCCATATTTCTTTGGAGTTTATCCTTAATTTATAAAATGCGTTTATTTAGCCACTTCGCTAAGCTAGCTATAGTGTACGTTAGCGTTAGCTTCATGTACTTATCCTAGCACTCATTATGGCTTCCCTCTTATTTTTACAAACAGCTTCCGACTCCATGATCGGATATAAAATTGGATATTCAATGCTATATGAGAATAAGATTATTTTTGTGTGTGTGTTTGCATAATCGTAATAAAGGTTTACCAACTTTGTCACGCGACAGACAACTTGTGATCATGTCGTCACGTGACTGCTGATTCTCAAGGCAGTCCGGATTGCTACTAACCTCAAAGAGCATTCTGGGTAATCTGTGCCTAGGCAGGGTACATGATTTAGACACTGACCTATTGCATTGTGGGATTTTATTTATGCATTGGATATTCTACAACAGGGGGTCACAAAATAGTCTTTATATATATATATATATATATATATATATATATATATATATATATATATATATATATATATATATACACACAAATAAAATCACTGACACCTTCAGTACAGATTTCTTTTACAAACAAACTAGCTGAAGTGGTTTACATTGTTAACAGTTTTTAAAATTGGTAACACTATTTAAATATGTACAACAATATTTGGCTATTTATTTGTTCTATAGAGTTTTTTGTTTTGTTTTGTTTTTTAAACCTATAGAATTATTTGGATTCAGGGCCCCTGGAGGACTAGTGGTTAGGTCACGGCGCTCTCACTGCCGCAGCCCTGGTTCAATTCCCGGCCAAGGAACTGACCCCAGCCACTGTGTGGGTTGCACATGACGGTGAACTCCCAGTCCCCAGCCCAGATAAAACTGTGTCAGGAAGGGCAACTGGCATAAAAACTGCCAAATCAAATAGGCGGACCAGTGATCTGCTGTGGTGACCCTTAACGGGAGCAGCCGAAAGAGAAACAACAACAGAATCATTTGGACTCTAATTTGACATTAATTATTGGTATAATAACCTTTGATATTTGTGGCTTCCACCTCAGTAACAAAATGTAGAATATTGCCGACCCACTTGTGATGCTTCACAGACCACCTGGGGATCCCCCGGATTCCCTCCCTCTTCCATACCGCTTATCCTACACAGGGTCGTGGCGTAACCTGGAGCCTGTCCCAGGAGACTGGGGGCACAAGGCGGGGGACACCCTGGACAGGATGCCAACCCATCTTAGAGAACAATCGCACACACACTCATTCAATTCAATTTTATTTGTATAGCGCTTTTCACAATGGACATTGTCACAAAGCAGCTTTACAGAAATAAATGGATTCAAAAAATATATTGTAAATATGTGAACTTATCCCTAATGAGCAAGCCAGAGGCGACGGTGGCAAGGAAAAACTCCCTGAGACAATATGAGGAAGAAACCTTATGAGGAACCGGACTCAAAAGGGAACCCATCCTCATCTGGGTGACAACGGATAGTGCAATTATAAATAATTCCCTTCTATTATTGTGTACTATATGGACAAATAGTGCAAATGTGCAACCAGTAAATTCATCACAGTTTTCGCAAGAATTCCGGTTGGTAAAAATCTATCCACTGTCCACTATCCACTCATTCACACACTACAGACATTTAAGAGCTTCCAGTCAGCCTACAGCACATGTCTTTAGACTGGGGGAGGAAACCCCAGAAGTACAGAGAGAGCATGCAAACTGCGTGCACACAGGACGGAGCTGGGATTCAAACCCGGAGGTGCGAGGCAACAGGGCTAACCACTAAGCCACCGTGCCCCTTGATTTCTGGACTCCACTTTGAGAACCATGGTTCTACACTATACCACTGGATGATAAAGTGAATACAGACTGGCAAAATTCACAAAATGTGTTCTGGGTCTGAAAGGTCAGGAAGCCAATGGGAATATGTTGAGCAAAAACATGACACAGCAGCTGAGAAAATGCGTAGAACGTAAGGGCGAACATGTAGAGCGTATGTTATAAATAATACAAATGCCAATACAAAAGTGTATATAGTTTTACGTTCATTGGTTTCTGCCTTTTCAGACACTCTGTATCGTTAAAAAGGTGTCATTTTGGATTCTGGTGATCTGGTCATTCTGTTTCATGTGGAACGCTTTCAGGCAGAACGCGGTTTATTTTGTTTAAGGAAAGCCAAGCCGACTTGGCTTCCTGTTCTTCAGATCGCAGTATTCCTAATTGTAAATGTTCTTTTCTGTTGTTGTAGTGTTGAAGACTGCAGGAGATCATCTCGGCGTGGTGTGGTGCCGTGTTCTCAGTTCGGATTGTTTACAGTAGGCTCTGTCACTGGCAGGGGAGATGTCAAGTACAGCCATGAAGAAAAAGGTGAATTTATACGAACATTTTTAATAATAATAATAACAAACTTTATTTTATGTAGTGCCTTTAACAAGGACTCTCAAGGTGCTTTACATAAAAGTGTATAAACATTAAAAAAACAGTTAATAATAAAATACAATTCAATTATTAATAACAATAATAGTAATAACAATAATTAAATACCAAAAACAAAATAAAACAAAGTAATCAAGTAAAAGCAGTCCTAAAGAAATAAGTTTTAAGAGAAGATTTAAATATAGTCAAAGACTGGACTTCTCTAAGATCAGGTGGTAAAAGTGATCACAAAAGAGTCTGAGGGACAGTTAAAAGACCAGAATTTTACACAGAAACTAAAACAGACCAGTGAGATTTGTGAGTAAAAGCAGTAAGACAAGTTACTTTTACTCATAATAACATACACTTTAGTGCATAGGTTTGTACCAGGTGGAAAAATGTTCTATACGTCTCTCTTACAGTTTGATAAATCGGAAACCCATGCTCATTTAATGGCACTGTTGAAGTCTCTGAGTGCTGCATTTGCTGAGCTGTTTGTGTTTTCTAGGTGTTGTTGATGGGAAAGAGTGGCTCAGGAAAGACCAGCATGAGATCAATCATCTTCGCCAACTACATCGCCAGAGACACTCGCCGCCTGGGAGCCACAAGTAAGACGGTTTATCATGACCAACCAACCGGTTCTTCTTCCTCCAGCTGTTTTGCACTTGTTTATATCTAATTTTTGGAAACATAGTCTCGTGGCTCTTGTATCAGTGCCAGCACCTCTAACCTTTTCAGTCAAAATCCTGTTCAGATTTCACTGTATCCGAGTGGCTTGCAGAAACTTGACAGACTCGCCAACAAGTCCACGGAATAGCTTCTGTGCTCAGGATATGACGAAGCAGCTTTTCATTGATTTCATTCAGTACTGTTAAATCTGGATTATGTTACTGTTTCTTTTACTCTGCCGGCTCATGTTAGTCAGATCCTTTTTTTTGTAATCCCTGCTCAGAATCACTCAACAGTGACTACGTTTACATGCACATCAATATTCCGATATTAAGCAGAATCTAGGAGTAAAATTGCCCGATTCAGATTAAGACAATATTCTGTTTCCCCAAATTCTGATTCCCATCTCTGGAATATGCCTGTTTTAATCTGAAAATTGTTGCATGTAGACACATTATTCAGAAAATCCACTGAAAGGAGATATATGTGCATACTCATTTCGCAGGGAATTGTGGGTGCTAACAGATGCTTAGCTGTAGGCTAGGTATTTAGGAATGGCAACTCAGGCATACTTACAACACCCATGTATACAGGACTATTCTGATGCCATTCGGAATATGGCTCCAACCCGAATATAGACCTATATAAACAGAATTTGATGTGCATGTAAACATAGCTATTGAGTGCTTTATTTGTTTTTTGTGATAAAAGCAACAAGTACACTTTCTTGAAATATGTTTCTCTTTTGCATGTATCTCAATCACAAGTACATTTTTTGATATTTTTAAAAGTCTCGTTGCCCCCAAAAGTGAAAAAATAAAAGATTCCCTTTCTATTTCATTGAAAAGCACTAAAACGCAGATTTAGTTCTAATAATAACTGTTAAAACTGACAAATGGCAGCTACTGTTTATTGATTTATATTGCATTTAACTGAACATGTGTTCATGTCATGGTGTAATTTAACATGTATCGTACCACGGCATAGTTAAATTCTTCAGTGTCTCTGCTCAGAAGGTGTGGATTAAATTTATGTAACAGCACGTTATTGTTTTCATACGTTATTGTTTCTATAGTAACAGCTTAGACACAGGGACATAACAGAAGTCTGATAAACAGATAAAGACGTTGTGGTGTTTGACAAAGAAAAACATTGGGTCACTGATATGGCAAAGTTTTCTGAGACCTTTTTGTGACATTTATGGAAGGAGTCTCAGGCGTCTGCGCTGACTGCCTTAGAGTCAGTAAGTTTCCCGATGCGGATGCAGATGTTCCATGATATTAACTGTAACTATAAACAGTTAAAAAGCATTGACACAGAAATGCCGTTCATTAATAAATAAACAAGTAGAACGCCAATTTGTCAATGGGGACGCCTCTGCTGTCAACAAGTCTAGTTTTTCTTACTAATTTGTATGTCAAACCCTCTTAAATATACTTCTAACAGGAAGGAAGCTACCGAATAAATTATAATACCATGTAAATCCTCTAAACATTCAGCTACTCGTTCTTGAGATACTGCACTGACGAGAAGCTTGGAGTGACGGATGGACAACCGAAAACATAATACCTCCTCCACTTAGCGGTGGAGACATAAAAATCGTAATGATTAGCGAATCATTACACAGTCCGTGCCGTTACGTGAAAATAATCAAAACACAACCATGAAGTGGTTTAATTTTTGTGTGTTGATTGTTTTCACATAACTGCACGGATTGTCATTTTATTCCTCACAATAATTAAATATCAAAAGAGTAAATACGATCATGAAATCGGTATCTGTCTTTATACCCTGAACACAGTAGAAATGTGTTCTTAAAGCACTGTTTCTTAACACATAGGTGTCAAAGGGAAAAAAGTTTGGACGAAACCTGTTTCATTTTTGGCTGTTTGCCAGAATTCAGGCGCAGTTATATTTCCCAGACTGCCACATATTTTTATATCTCGTGCATTTAAGAACGAGGACGGAAACAGATGCTCGTGATCTGAAATGTTAACAGATGCTTTGTTAACATTTGTCAGCATGTGGCGTTTTCAGTTTTGAAGCAGGTTCAGACGCAACTTTAGGACGTTTTGCGTTATCGGAATTTCCGATCAGTTACCAACCAAAGCATGAGAGCTGTGTTTGTTTTGATTGCAGTTGATGTGGAGCACTCCCATGTGCGCTTTCTGGGCAATCTGGTGCTGAACCTGTGGGACTGTGGAGGGTGAGTGCACAGCCTCGCTGCTGTTGACTGTTTCATGATAATGTGAAGACTACTTAGAAAAGTTTTATTGGATTAAACAGCATCTTGGTTTTAAGGCAAATGACTTAAAAAAAAAATAAATAAATAAAAATACTTGCACAATTTGTTCATAAACTACTTACACACACAACTTTTAGCTCCTAAAAGAAAATACTTTTTCCCAAAGAAATCTCTGATCCCCCTTTTTGCCAGTTTATCAGGAATACTAAAAAATGCATGGACACTTTTACAGCAAAATTCCATTCAGTAGTCGAGCGGTGATTGTCAGCTAAAGTTAAAATCTTTTTCTGTGGCTTTATGACGCAGTATAACATATAATACCTTACTGTAATCTCTCAGATTTGACATTACTTACAAAGAACCGCAATCCAACACTTTCAAGTTAGACCAAATCCAAGATTATGTGCTTTATATGGAATATTCATACTATTTAGGGTCTAACAGGATAGTGTTGTAGTGCACTATATGCCTAATAGAAATCCATAGGAGCTATAGCTGCAGAATAGACATGATATTTGTTAAATCTTATCTTCATCAGACAGAGTCAGCACTTGAACCTGTTTCTGTTTTCTTGAAGAATAAAATAACGTAACGGTTTGTCCGATGAGGTAGACAAGCAACAGCACTACAGTGAATCACACTGCAGCGTAAAATATATTATACTCCGTTTAACAATAATAATATTTAATAATAGTAAATCAGTTTACAAATTTCTGGTGTTATTTTCAAACCCGTTAGGAGAACACCTCCTACTTTCTTGATGTGAGATGGACACAGGTACATGACCAGAGTTCGGATATATTTGGATCTTCTGCCGGAAAAGATATATAATATTAGATGGTGAATATTATCAGTATGTAGCTGCACAGTTTCCATTTATTTGCTTACAGACTGTTTTCTCTTTAGGCAGGATACCTTCATGGAGAACTACTTCACCAGTCAGAGAGATAACATCTTCCGAAACGTAGAGGTGCTGATCTATGTGTTCGATGTGGAGAGCCGTGAGTTGGAGAAGGACATGCATTACTACCAGTCCTGCTTGGAAGCCATCCTTCAGAACTCACCCGACGCTAAAGTCTTCTGCTTAGTGCACAAAATGGACCTGGTTCAGGAAGATCAGAGAGATTTGGTTAGCAAATTGTCTCTATAAGTTATAATAATAATAATAATAATAATAATAATAATAATAATAATAAATTATAAATGGTGTTAATACTTGTATAAAAATATATAAAACTGAAAAGGGTAAAGGTTAAAACATGTAAAAGTTTAAACTCTACAAATATTTCTTAAAAGATTCAAATATGTAATCTCCTAAAACTTAATATCTAAGCTGGTTTCAATTATTTTGTACTTGTTATTTAATAGAAACATAAATGTTATTTAAAAAAAAAAAAAGATACTGCAATGCCAGCATTATATCAGAAAAGTCTATTGTGACATACAGTTGGGGTTGTAAGTTTACTTACGCCTTGCAGAATCTGCAAAATGTTAATAATTTTTAAAAAATAAGAGGGATTATAAAAATTGCATTTTTTATTGCAATTTTTTATTTAGTACTGCCCTGAATAAGCTATTTCATCTAACCGATGTTTACATATAGTGCACAAGACACGATAATATCTGAATTTACACAAATGATTCTCAATACTGTGTGTTGTTATCTGGATGATCAACGACTGTGTTTATGTTTTGTGATGGTTGTTCATGAGTCTCTTGTTTGTCCTGAGCAGTTAAACTGCCCTTCAGAAAAATCCTCCAGGTCCTGCACATTCTCTGCTTTTCCAGCATCTTCTGCATATTTGACACCTTTCTAACAGCGGCTATATGATGTTGTGATCCATCTTTTCACACTGAGGACAACTGAGGGACTCGCACACAACTATTACAAAAGCTGCAAACATTCACTGATGCTCAAGAAGGCAACACGATACATTAAGAGCCAGGGGGGTGTAAACTTTTAAACAGGATGGTCAGTGTAAATCTTCTGGGAAAATGTAAATATCTTATGGGCAGTACTAAATGAAAAAAATAAGATCATTAAACAAAATAATAACAATTTACACTGATCATCGCCGAGCATCAGTGAATGTGTGCACCTTTTGTAATAGTTGTGTACGAGTCCCTCAGTTGTCCTCAGTGTGAAAAGATGGATCACAACATCATATAGCCGCTGTTGGAAAGGGGTCAAATATGCAGAAGATGCTGGAAAAGCAGAGAATGTGCAGGGCCTGGAGGATTTTTCTGAAGGGCAGTTTAACTGCTCAGGACAAACAAGAGACTCATGAACAACTATCACAAAACATAAAAACAGTCGTTGATCATCCAGATAACAACACACAGCATTAAGAATCAAGCGTCTGTAAACTTTGAACCGGTTAATTTGTGTAAATTCAGTTATTATTTTGTCTTGTGGACTTTATTTCACATAGCAGATATTTATGTAACTTATTCAGGGCAGTACTAAATAAAACAAAATGCAATTTTTATGATCCTTCTTCTTATTTTTTTTTTTTAATTATTAACATTTTGCTGATTCGGCAAGACATATGTAAATATATGAACTGTAATTTATCACAGTATCATTATGGTATCATCATATTGCCCAGTCCAGCTGTTTATCTCTTATTTATCAAGTTTTTTTGTCGCTCTGTTCCTCAATAAACTTGTGCATTGTGTCAGTCTGTAAACGAACAGCTTTCTGAGCATGTTTGTTCATTAACATCCTCGATATGTGTTAACACAGATCTTTAAAGAACGTGAGGAAGACCTGAAGAGACTTTCCCGTCCGCTGTTATGTACCTGCTTCAGAACCTCCATTTGGGATGAGACGCTGTATAAGGTAACGCAGTTTGATTTCAGTGTGCAGTATATATGGAATTATATAAATAATAATAAAATGAAAGAAAAGGATAGAAAACATTTTTGATTGTACATGCAACTGGTTGGGGATCTGTTGGCAGAAAGGAAATAAAAGCTCTGGTTTAATGACTATTAATGTAAATGCATTTAGTAAGCAAAGTAAATAATTGGACTATGCTAGCAATATAAATGAATGTGCTTTGATCAAAAAGCGGGTCATTATTAGTCTCTGCAAAATGTCTGAGAACCCCTGCTCTAGCTAAATGTTTTATTTATTTATTTATGTTTTAATAATAATGATAATAAGTCCTATAGATCTGTGAGATCAGCTTTTTATCATATCAAAGTCTTACAAAGCAACAACTGCTAAAAGTGAATCTATTGCTCCATTACATAATTACATTACATAATGAGTGTATTGAAATAGAATTAGACTGAAATGTCCACTGCCTTTGTGTCATTGTGACTGATAAGTGTGTGTGTGTGTGTGTGTGTGTGTGTGTGTGTGTAGGCATGGTCCAGCATTGTCTATCAGCTAATCCCAAATGTGCAGCAGCTCGAATCCAACTTGCGCAATTTTGCCCAGATCATTGAGGCGGATGAGGTCCTGCTTTTTGAAAGAGCCACCTTTCTGGTAAGCGTGACATTAAATCAACTCACTGTTCTGCTTTTTCCTCTTGGCTTACTGTACTGCTTTTTCAAGTCTTTCACACTTTAGTGAGGAAGTAAGGAAACACATCTATTTCTAAATAAATGATGACTTTTGGTTTCATTTGGTAAAAATTGGTATGCTGTTACAACAGTTAAACAGTCAAGAGGGTCAACCCTGTATTCAAGCGAAAAGTGATAGTCAGGCGGCTCATTTTCGATGTATGAAGTCACAAAAATCCGACAAGAGACGTGTCTATAACATAAGTAACAAACCAGCGTGGAACTACATTCTTTCATTTAAAATCCTCTCCTCCATTTTGTCCCTATTTCTCAGGTGATCTCTCACTACCAGTGCAAGGAGCAACGAGACGCTCACCGCTTTGAGAAGATCAGCAACATTATTAAACAGTTTAAACTGAGCTGCAGGTGACCGTTTGGCTTCTTTTCATCCCTGTTTGCTTTCACATTTGCAGCTAAGAAACACTGATGGTTTTGACGCCAAACTCATTTTGTTTTTCTCTGTAATCCCACAGTAAATTGGCTGCTTCCTTCCAGAGCATGGAAGTGCGCAACTCCAACTTTGCTGCTTTCATTGACGTGTTCACCTCCAACACCTACGTCATGGTGATCATGTCTGACCCATCTATACGTAAGTGAAACTCTGCTGTGGTTACCGTGGGCTTCACTCAGCCTGTTTCCTGCGTCTGTGTGTGTCTGTGTGCGTGCTTGTGTGTGTGTGTGTGTGTGTGTGTGTGTGTGTGAGATGTACTTGTGAGTCTGATTTGGAATTCAGGTAAATAATTATATTTTTTTTCCTTTATTTTCTCTTGGTTGTGGTTGCAGCAATGGTAGAATTCTTTTGTATTCTTAGTCACTCTTTCTTTTCTCTGTCTGTTTCTCCCTTCCTCCCTGTCCTTCCCGATTTTCTTCTGCGTCTAGCCTCTGCCGCTACCCTCATCAACATTCGTAATGCCAGGAAGCATTTTGAGAAGCTGGAGAGGGTGGACGGCCCCAAGCACAGCTTGCACATGCGCATGCGTTAGACATCTAAACCCTCTCCTCAGGTAAGGCAATCAGAATACGGCCAGAATTTTTCTCTGCGGGCCGGAGAGTGAGGAATCTTTTTAATTTGTGCTCCAGAATCTGTACTTTTCTGTGGACCAGGAACTATAGGCAGAGGTGCCAACATGTATAAATTAGCTGTCATTTTGGATCCCTTGCTACAGTGATATGGGAGACACTGGAAAATGATGTTTCCTCTGCTTTTTAACCAAAGGCAAATAAAATTCTCCCACCGGAAAAGCCAATTCAATGAACGGGAAATGATGCGGTACATTAAAAAAAACAGACGCCATTGCAGATGCTTTCACTTTCTGCCGAATTTGTCTAGGTGAACTTTGACCTGTCATGATTGCTTTCATGATCCTTGGTCTTATAAGCCAGTAGAAAAAAGAGCAAGTATTTTTGCATAAATAGTTCAATAATAAAAGCACAGAGTAAAATGTGCTGTGTGGCCATTGAATATTTTCTTTTAATATTGTTTGTTTGATGAGTTCCTTATGATATTGCTTTATGCCAGTAATATGAGTGTAAACTCAAGGTTTTTTTTTTTCATCCAAAACGCCTGCTAACGTCCATCAGTATACACTAGGATTTTCGTTAGAAAATTGTTCCTTCTCTCAGCGTGCTAGTTTTTTCTTGTTAGTCTTGTTGGCACCTCAGCATTAGGACAGAGCTTGTACTACTAATACAAGCTTCATATAATGATCAACCCTCTGAACCTACCATTTAAAAAAAAAAAAAAAAAAAAAAAAAAAAAAAAAAAAAAAATGCATTTAGCTAACGAGTAATTACTGAAGAGATTTTTTTTTTTTTTAAATCTGACCAAATGTTTTCATCATACCACAAGATAGAAATGTCGCAATAGTGTATTTTCTCAAAAGGGCTGTGGCGTGAAAGAACATCTGGAATGTTTCCATGCACATCTGGTAAACACTTGGATTCGAATCACAGTTTGTGTATTTTTTTTTTACTATTATTATTATTATTATTATTATTACAGTCACACTATATTGCAAGGGAAACTCAAAAAAAGAACTTGTGGAAAATCATTCCAAGACTCTGTAGTTCTTTCAGAAGTGCTTATTGTCTGTATCTATGTTGAGTATTTTGCGATAAATGAAAAACCGGCGTCATCCCAGCGAGTTGTTATTTCATTACAGACTACAGAGACCTGCTTCTGATTAGTTTAGCTCTGCCTTATCTTGCTGATCATCATCTAGCCCATCTTGAGAACTTTGCTTAGCTGACGCAGGCTCACTGTTAACCATGAGGATTACTTGCAGCTCAAATAAGTTTAAAAAAAAAAAACACTATAGTTATAAAAAGGGCTTTTTCATTCCAGATTAAAAATGTACATATATACCATGGCCTATTCATAGGTGCTGGGTCTTCATTCATTGATTTCTAGTTAATTCATTAATGGCTATAGTTTGTTTTTGTTTATATTTCTATCCTGAAGTTCTAGTGGATTTGGAAAAGTGCTATATAATATATAAAAATAGTTCTATCACCATTAACGTTAACATTTTTATAGCATGTGTAATGGTGTCATTTGCCATATTGCTTTCTCACCATATAAATGATACTTTTACAAAATACGTAAGTCATAGTTATATCTAGGATTGTCCTGTGTACTCCTTGTGAGTGACACATGTAATGGTTTAACCCTTGTGCTGTCTTAGGGGTCAAAAATGACCCGCCACTATGTTTACCAGCCGAGAAAAAGAGTGGTGTCTGCTGCTTAAATGCAGTCTTTCTGCACTGTGAAGAGGGAAAACCCAGATATTCACAAAGTTTCTGATGAATGACAGATTGTTTCTTCATGAAAAATAGATTTGGGGTTTAAAATTCAATGAAGCCTCTTTTATATTTTAAGGGATTAGTGAAGGCGGGTCATTTTTGACCTTTAGGAAGTAGACAATGTTAAGACAACACAAGGGTTAAATAATGAATGAATGTATAATTATCCCATCATGGAGCCAGATTTTAGCTGCTTCATTATGGTTATGGTTGCCAAAATTAGATATTAAGTGGTGCTTTATTGTGTGTTTTTTTTTTTAATCTGAGACTAATCTGAGCAAAGTGTTTTTTTTCCTTGCCCCATGCTGAGAGCAGAAACAGGGTCTTCATGGTTATTTATGAATATAAGAAAGAAAGGAGGCCAGAGGCTTGATATGCATCAGCAGCTGGATTTTGTCTGATCACTTGTTCTTTCTTTTCTTCCTGTGATCCGCTAGAGGGCCTGCGTGCCAGGGAAATGGCACCCTGGGGAATTCCTCATATCTGCTGACTTCACTGCATCCAGGGTGTTTTTCTAGAGACTCTTGCCATTTTTAGATGACAAACTTTGTCGCATCCTTTCCTTGGAAGATCTGAACAAAAGGCCGGTTGGAATTGATGAGGAGCTGGCTGTAATCATGAAAATCTTGGTAATTGTGTGGATTGTTAAGCCATAAAACAAATGAAATTTTAAGGATGATGCACATTTAAATGTCCCTTAACATATGATCAGTGCCATAGCGTGAGTTGTTATTTGGACTCACATCGATCCTGTGATCATCGATCATGTCCCCCCCCCCCCCCCTTCTCTTTGTGTTCACTTGTGTTTGTTTTGCATTGTACGAGTGCTGCCTCTTCTGCAGCTTGCAACAATATGGTTTGTTCTGAAAATGTCTAAAGAGAACAGGACCACATTCTTGTTCTGTGGTCACTGACCATCTCAAATGAAGCAAAAGTTCACGTCTCTCCTTTTCTATACAAAAGATATTTGTTATTTCCCTATTTATTATCTTGGTGATGGCAACGCAAATAAAAGCAAAGCAAATAAAATCAAAGAAAGTATTACTTTTCTTACGAGTTAAATGTTTTCTCTGGTTTTCCTTTACTCATAAATATCTTTCTAAGTGGGCCTGGGGTCACATCTTGCTGGAAGACTCAGCATGGAGGAACTGCTTATTATTACCCATTCAGGACACCTTGTTTTATACAACAGCAGTGTGTACACACATACAGTACTGTGCAAAAGTCTTAGGCACATGCAACGAAATGCTGTAGAGCAAAGATGCCTTCAAAAATAATGAAATTAAATGTTTCTATATTTTAAAAATAATACTATAAAGAGCAGTAAACAGGAATAAATGAAACAAAGTCAATATTTGGTGTGACGATCCTTCGCTTAAAAAAAAATAGTAGTCTCAGGTACAGTGTGTGCAGTTTTATAAGGAAATGAGCTGTAAGTGTTACTGAGCATCTTGCAGAAGCAGCCACAGTTCTTCTGGAGACTTTGACTGTCACACTTGCTTCTTATTTTTGCAGCAAAACCCAGCAGCCTTCATTATGTTTTTTGTCTGAAAAGTGTCTCTTATGTAATATGCTGCTTTCTTTACTGACATACAAACATTTTCCTGTAACATTTAATTTTGTGCTGGAAAACTAATGTTTGGAAATCTAAAATGTTTTTGTACTGAATCAATAATGTAGAAATCATAAAATAAAAGTCTATAACAAAGTTTGTACTAAAAAAAAAAAAAAATAGGGTGCCTAAGACTTTTGCACAGTACTGTACATACACTCACTTACGGTCACTTTAATAGGAACACCTGTACACCTGCTCATTTATGTAGTTATCCATTCATCCAGTCATGTGGCAGCAGCACAATGCATAAAATCATTAATACACACAACAGTCACACGTCCTGTGTGAGGGTCTACAGGCTGAAACACCTTGCTGATGAGAATAACCAGACTGGTCTGAGCTGACAGGAAGCCTATAGTAACTCAAATAACTTTGCAACTGTGGTGAACAGAAAAGTATCTCAGAATGCACAACACATCAAACCTTGAGGTGGAAGGGCTACAACAGCAGAAGACCACATCAGGTTCCACTCCTGTCAGCCAAGAGCAAGAACCTGAGGCTATCATGTGCACAGACTCATCAAAACTGGACAGCTGAAGACTGGAAAAAGACCAGGTGAATATTTTTCCAGTCTTCCAGTGAAAGACCATGTTCATTAACATGAGAATGTTCATGTACATGTTTCCATGTGCTTTACAATGCATTTATTCCTGGTTGTGATGGTTTAACAGATTATTTATATTTTGGGAAGTAGAACCAAATCAAATCCTTCTCTCCAGAAACATGTCACACCAGGACAGATTTTACTCTGCCATGGAGAAGAAATCCATTGTGACTGAAGCTTCAGTAAGAGCTCATTAATTAGAATTGTCCTAGGGCCAGATTCTCACAGAACAAATATTGTTTGCCCTAGTCTCAGCTATTTTCTACTAAGCTACAACTTGCTGCTCTTGCACACAGTGCCAAAAAGTGAATGCAGTTACGCCAATTAAAGAAGTGGCTAGAAAATATGTTTGATCTTAGGGACCACATGCCCCTTTCGCGTGACAGTCACATGACCTCTTTAATGCGCTCCACACCCCACCCATGAAAAAAGACACTTTTTCTTTAATAGTTAGTGGCTAAAATATCTCATACAGTACTGTGCAAAAGTCATTTATATTAATATTAATTCATACTAATTTTGTTTTGGATGTCTATTTTATGACTTGTGCATTATTGGATCAGTAAAAAAAAAAAAAAGCATTTTAGATTTCCAAACATTACATCTTCAACCAAAAATAAATGATACAGATTATTGTTTGTATGTGAGTAAAGAAGGTAATGTTTTATGGAATAGACCACTTTTCAGACCTGAGAAAAATAAAAAAAAACAGAAGCATGTGTGACAGTCAGAGTCTCCAGAAGAACTGTGACACATTCTCCAAGATGCTCAGGAAAACTTACAAACTAATTTCCTTATAAACCTGCACAAAGTGTACCTGAGACCACCGATGCTTTGTAAAGACAAAGCGTTGTCACCAAATATTGACTTTGTGTAGGTTAGTGCTGTTTACTTCCCCTTATAACAGTTTTTTAAATATAGCAATGTTTAAGTTCATTATTTTTTTACCATATCTTTGCTTTACAGCATTTCTTTTCATGTGCCTTAGACTTTTGCACAGTACTGTATGTAGTTATACACTCACCGTCCACTTTAATAGGAACACCTGTACGCCTGCTTATTTGTGCAGTTATCCAATCAGCCAATCAAGTGGCAGCAGTGCAATGCATAAAATCATGCAGATACAGGTCCAGAGCTTCAGTTAATAAAGTTAACAGTGTGATCTCTGTGACTTTGATCGTGGCATGGATGTTGGTACCAGATGGGCTGGTTTAAGTATTTCAGAAACTGCTGATCTCTCAGGATTTCCACACACAGCAGTCTCTAGAGTTTACACAGAATGGTGCGAAAAACAAAAAACATCCTTTGAGCGGCGTCTCTGCAGCCTGAAACACCTTGTTGTTGAGAGAGATCAGAGGTACAGGTATTCCTATTAAAGTGAACAGTGAGTGTACATTTCAGTAGGTCTTGGTTATATGACAGTAATCAATGCTCTTTTTATTTATTTTTACAGATTCGACATAATTATAACGTAAATGGAAAAATGGGTTGGAGCCAGAGAAAACTCGCTCAGCCCGCAGGCCTCGGCTTGATAATCTGGCCTGGCAGTTGTTGGCTTTGTACAACTTTAAACATCCGTTTGCAAAAACACTAACAACAGTGAATGTGTTGTTTTAATTGGACCAGACATGACTCGGAAGGATAGATCAACCTTTCAAAGTTCTGTCTAAGCAGCTTGCTTTAAAGGCATTACATTTCTAAAGCTGAGGACAAGCCGTCTCAGTCCAGCGCTGTTAACTGATGTTTGGATCTCTGGAATTCAGATTAAGTGCCAAGATCAGATATTTCGCATGGGTTAAGGTCATCAGCCTTATCAATTCTCATTTGTGTAACATAAATCTGCAGAAAGCCTTGGCCGTATTCCCAGTATCATGCTCTGTGGTTATAGAGAGAATCAATCATCGTTTTAGTGAGTAGATGTTTCACCACGTGGACTGAGCTGCTAGTTATAACCAGGGAAAATGCACAGTAAAATAAAGATTTGTTCCCTGTACAGTATAAAGCTTTGCACTCAACCAAAACTGTACACGGAAAACGGAAGGATATAAATGCATATACTTTTAAATCAAAGCATATTCATAATCAAAGTCTAATGAAAGAACAAAATTTTGAAATGTGCTCTCCTCTTATTCATGTGAGCTTCCTCCCACTGTCCGAAAACATGCAGGCAGGTGAAGTGGGTATGCTAAATTGCCCATAGGTGTGAATGATGCCCTGCGGTGGACTGATGAATGAATGAATGAATGAATGAATGAATGAATGAGAATGCACTGAAATGGTTCTCTCATGTGGGTTTCCACTAGACTGTCTGGTTTCCTCCTGCCTCCCAAAAACATTCCAGTAGGTGGATTCACAAGCTAAATTGTTTGTGTTTGTGTGTGTGTGTGTGTGTGTGTGTGTAATCGACTGGTATCTCATTCAGGATGTATTCCTATCTCACACCAAGTGTTCCTGGGATAGGTCCAGATCCACCTCCACCCTGACCAAGATAAAGCAGTTACTGAAGACTGAAGGAAAGAGTAAATGCACTGAAATGTTTAAAAGAGAGAGAGAGAAAAAAAACTCGGGATTCAATACCAGCAATGCTAGATTGCTGACATATTAACAAAAGGTTATCCTGATTGATGGCACTTCTGGCAAATTGAAATGATATCAACACTTTAATTTATGCTTCTTCAAATATAAAATAAATATAAATGAATTGAGTGATGTCATGTCAGCATTCTGTGGACTGTTCAGTATGAAAGCTTCATAACGACAGGAAAAGGCATTCCATGGTGAACAGAAGCGAATGCTTCACCCCAAACTACTGATCAGTATAGAATGGATAGTGTGTGTGTGTTTGTGTGTGTGTGTGTGTGTGTGAGAGAGAGAGAGAGAGAGAGAGAGAGGGAGAGAGGGAGAGAGAGGGAGGCTTAGGATGACAGTCTTAAACAAACCCAAATTCAATCCTGGTTATAGACTCAAGCATTTAGTCTAGTGTAAAAACTCCCTAGCTTTTATTCCAAGCAGATCTGAAAACTATAAATTCTAATTTAGGAATTAAATTTCATATGAATGATATAAGAAAAACTATTTGTAATTTCTCATAATAGTGTGCAGTCTAAAATTTATTGGGGAAATATGGAGGCTCTCCAGTCTATCTTGCCTCTGCAGCTGTTATCCTGCTTCTCTTTGAAGCCAAGGATGAGCAGTCACTCACTGCATGTGATCCAGACACACCCCTACTAGCTATACACACACACACACACACACACACACACACTCACACACTCACACACACACACACACACACACACACAAACAACTGCTTCAGCTAACTCACATGGATCCTCAGCACTAATGACCTAAAACAACTGAGTAGATTCCTGTTACTTCCTCCCCAGGACCTACTTTTAAGTTTTACTTTAGCCAGATCAAATAAGTTGTTCTTAATCAGCTGAGGCTGTGTTTGCAATATTGTCTGCATCCAACAGAAAATGTTAAAAAAAAAAAGAAAAAAGAAAAAAAAAAACATTTTAAAAGAGGGACAGAACAAAAAGGGAATTCATACTAGCGGTCAAGAGGAAGTGAATGAAGAACACGCGCTTCCATTCCTCATCATTAGAGATTAGAGATCACTTATCTTATGTCTGTTTATTTCTGATTTCACAAAATGTTACATTTTCCATTTTCAACTTGATCTGTATTCGTCCTGAATTCTCATTTCAGTTTATTATAAACCCATGATGACTGGATGAACACCGATCAGCCATAACATTAAAACCACCCGCCTAATATTGTTTAGATCCCCCTTGTACTGCCAACAAAACAGCTCTGACCCGACGAGGCATGGACTCCACAAGAGCTCTGAAGGTGTGCTGTGGTACCTGGCACCAAGACATTCGCAGCAGATCCTTTAAGTCCTGTAAGTTGTGAGGTGGGACCTCCATGGATCTGACTTTTTTTGTCCAGGACATCCTGAGATCTGGGGAATTTGAAGGCCAAGTCAACATCTTGAACTCTTTGTCATGTTCCTCAAACCATTCCTGAACAATTTTTGCAGTGTGTCTGGGCTCATTATCCTGCTGAAAGAGGCCACTACCTTTAGGGAATACTGTTGCCATGAAAGGGGTGTACTTGGTCTGCAGCAATGTTTAGGTAGGTGAAGAAGAAATAGAAAGCTTGAAGGATGAAAAAGTATTAAAGATTATGCAAGACTATGCTAAGAAATTTTTCATTGCTATTTGGTCTTTAAAAGCTGCTTGATTTAAAAGGATTTTTAAAACTAAAAAGATTTACTACTGCCCAATATTGCTGCTACCATCACTCCAAATCACTCCAATTTATAAAGCACATTTAAAAACAACAACTGTAGAACACACTATGATGGAAAAGAGGGCAAAGCTGGAAAGACCTTCTCTCATGTCTCTCTCATACTTCATTGTTAGAATGTAATAGTTGTAGGTTTGTGCTACCTAGTCTTGCAGGCCAGTCTTCTATCGTTTGCCAGAGTCTGGTACATTTTGTCAGTGAATATGACCAAGAACCGCCTACTTTCAGAGAAAGAGGCCATTTTCTTGTAGTAACTCTGCAAACACGAGTGCATCTCTTTTACTCACCTCTGTTTCAGATGAAACTCAAATAACTTTTAAAGATGGGATTCTGTGAGTATATTCTTGTGCAGTGACTATAATGCTTTGAAAAGCTCATTGGGTCACCATCTTTGAAAAAAGAACAGCATTCCATCAGAACGGCGCATGGAAGAGCACCATTCAGACTGCAACCTTTAAGATTCTGAATCTTGTGATCACAAGTGTATAAAGAATATGAGATGCTGTGTGGCCCATGGGCCTTTTGGTGTTGCTGAGCTCGCCAGTGCATTCCTTCTTTTCAACTGTTGATTTGGTCACTCCTAAAGATTCTTCTGTATCTCTGATAGGTCTGTTTTCTTTTTTCAGCCTAATGATCGTTTCCTTCACTTGCGTCGACACCTCTTTGGACCGCATAGTGAGAGTTCCCATGAACAGCTACCAAATGCAAATTCAACACTTGGTATCTCCAGATGGGTAACTCCAGACCTTTTTATCTCCTTAATTTGTCATGAAATAACAAAGAAACTTATCCATCAGTTGTCCAATTACTTCTGAGCCTGTGAAAATGGAGGTACTATGTAAAAAATGGCTGTAATTTCTAAATGGTTAATGCAATATTTTTTTGTTAAACCCCTTGAATTAAAGCTGAAAGTCTACACTTCAGTCACATCTTGATTGCTTCATTTCAAATCCACTGTGGTGGTGTACAGGAGCAAAATTACGAAAATTGTCTCACTGTCTAAATACTTGTGGACCTGATTGTATGTGGGCACCTGACCAGTACACCTACACATGAGCCTTCCACAAAATATTGCCCCAAAATTGGAAGCACACAATTGTCTAGAATGTCTTTGTATTCTGTAGCATTACAGTTTCCCTTCACTGGAACGAAGGAACCCAAACCTGTTCCAGCATGACAATTCTCTGTAAAGACAAGGTTTGTCAATGTCATTGTGGAGCCCTGACCTCAACCTCACTGAACACCTTGATGAATTGGAACTCCGACTGCGCGCCAGGCCTTATCGCCCGACATCAGTGCCCGGAGTCACTAATGCTCTTGTTGCTGATTAAGCACAAATCCCCATAGCCACATTCCAAAATCTAGTGGAAAGCCTTCCCAGAGGAGGTTGTTATAGCAGCAAAGGGGCGACTAACGCCATATTAATGCCCATGGTTTTGCAGTGAGATATTCAACAAGCCCATATGGGTGTAATTGTCAAGTGTCACATACTTTTGGCTATATTATATATTAATGTATTAATTGAACTTAAGTGGCATGGTGGCACAAAGGGAAGTGTTGCCGGCTCATGTCTCCAGTGTGCTCACTTCGATCCTGTGTGGAGTTTCTTTGCATTTTCACTTCATGTCCATGTGGGTTTTCTCCAGTTCATTTTCTGATTTTTGCCCTCTTTCTTTTTCTCCCTTTTCAGGCAAGACTGGTTTTCCATTAGTGTGGTACCTTAATCTTTTATCGTACTGCCCTATTTAAATGATAAGCATTTTCATCTTGCTTATCTATTTATACTTTTGCTCTATTGAACCACTACCTTTACCCACATTATTGTTGCTGTAGTTTTTATAATATATATATATTATATTTTTTCTCCTGCTTTTGATATCCAACAACCCATTGCTCCTGTTTCCAAAGTTTGTTCAGTTCATTTACTTCATAACATTTAACTGAACATACTGCACTTCAACCACTGTGCCAGTATGAATGCAGTCATGAAACTATGACATAAGCGTAAATGAATGCCAGTGATGAGATAGTGTTTTTCTACTTCCACTTCAAATTCAAAACTGTTTTCTGTAATAGGTCTAAAAGTCTTAAGAAAGAGATTTTAGCTGTCAAAAAAATTAGATGCATCCTCATGACTAAGTGCTTAACCAGCAGGGAGGGAGAATTTTTATCGTTACGTGTATTTCTGTTGCTTGGAAGCAATGACGCATATCCAGCTGGGAAAAAAGAAAGGACCCACAGTCTAGCAAATCCCTCTGGTGGAAACACTATCTTGTCTCAATCTCCTGGCAAATTATATCAAGCTACATTATACAGTATCTTGTAAAGCAATGATTGTATTTAGGAGTGTGTGTCATAGGAAGCACTGATGTATGTTTTCATAGCATCACAAAGACCATCATTTTTGGCATAATTTCAAGGACTGGTTTTATGATTAGCTTGTTATGTTTTGTCATGACCCGCAGCATCCATCTTACCTGAACTCAGTCCAAAGATCAACGCTCTCTTTGTTTGATAGAGTTCAGATTGCAGGGTTGATGAGCATAATATTTCAGTTGTTTGGAAATATGCATACAACACATGATTTTTTTTACACACTTATACACTTTTAAAAATATTTATATGACTCTTACACTGAGTTAAGATGGTTACTTAGCTATTCTGATTTTCATTCAGGGGTTTTAGTGCCAATACGCAAGAAATACCTTGGTAGAGATCTTGACAGATGGTATAATATATTCAGGTCAGTGTGCCTGTTTATCATGTTACAAAGCTAGTTAGCAGCTAGTTAAAAAACAGCTATTGATCCAAAATATTCAGTTGTGTGTTAGCTCTAGCATGGTTTCAGTAACTGTGTTTTTCATTTACCTGATGAATTGGGACAGCCTTGCTTCATTTGTAGAAAATTAATTCACTGGGGTCCAAAGAATTGTGTAGATTTGTAAGAGAAGGTTCCTACCGCAAAAAAATGACAAGTGATTCATTTAATTGGACAAATGGTGTTTCCTCATTTTGATAGCAAAAGTCAGTGTGCTACACATCTCTGTATGTGAGAAAATTTGCCGAACCACAAAGTATAAAGGAATTTTATTACAATTACAGAATTCCATTCATTATGTTAGAAGTGTGTTATTCCACTTATACTACAGATTTGCCATAATGTTTATTTTATTATTGAGTGACATGCTGCTAATTTCAATGGTTTATATTTGGATTTAATGTTGTAGAACATATATATATATATGTATATAGATGCCAGCTGATGCAAAAAAAAAAAAGTCCAAAATACATCTCAAAACTCTGTCTACATGTGCTTAGAACCATGCCCTAGGGGACCCAACAAGTATCCAAGTGCCCCTGATCTGCCCTGATCTGCACCCTTTTGTATGCTAAAGTTCTCAGAGGTTGATCATGTCATGCAGCCATGAGACTGGTTCATATCAATGGACCTGTATGCTGCTTTACCTTCCTAGAACAGGTACACCAGTTAAATATTCTACCCTTTGGGCTGTCTGTAGCCCCTCGGGTGTTCTCGAGATGCATGCAGACGGCCTTGTCACCGCTGATGGCCAAAGGTGTCAAGGTTCTCCCATACTTGGATAATTGGCTCCTCTGTGTCTCTATCAAAGAAAACGCCATGCAGGACACATAGGATCTTCTTATATACATCTTGAAGCTCGGTCTCAAAGTGAACTTTCAGAAGAGTTCCCTAACCCAGAGGCAAGTCATTAATTTTATCGGCATACAGCTGGATTTTGCAAAGATGTTAACTTCACTTGTACACCAACCAAGGATGGATTACTGAATGGGCCTAAGCACAGGCCCAGGGGCTCAAGGAGCCAGGGGGCCAAAAAGCCAGAACCTCTGCATAAAGTAACTCTTATTAACTATCCAAAGTCAAAGGACGAAAGGTCTCCCTGCAAAACTGAAGAAATAGCCTACACTTTCTTTCTCTTCAAGAAGGAAACCATAATTACACCTTAATGTGAATGTTTATCACTTTAGTTTTCTGTAGGATTTTGGGGGCTGAATCGTCTGTTATTGATTCTATTTAATATGGATCCTACAACTCTGTGAGGAGAAATCCAAAAAGAAAGTACAAAACAACAGAAGCTCTATATAATATAAGAATATACAAGGACCCCTCATCACGACAGTCACCAACAAAATGCAAGTGGGCCATTATGTCCAATTCCAACTCATGTTTCTGAGATGGGTCAACATACAGCTGAAGCCCAAGAGCAACCAATACCACTACATCCTCTTCTTGGTGAAAGGGGCATGAGCAATGAAATGCTGTAGACACAAGACCTTTCTCACAAAAGGGGTATGCTTGGTGTGGTGCAATAGTGGTGCAGGGGCCATGTGAGATCACAATGATGGGGTTGGAATACAATCAACCTTCTCAAATTAAGGGCAATCTGGCTAACTCTCAAGCTTTTCCTACCAGGGCTATGACACCACCACATTCTGGTGCGCTTGGACAACATGATGATGGTTATGAACTTAAAGTAAACCACCAGGTGGTATGAGGTCGAGAAATGCCCTCAACCTCACACAACTAGCCTTACTGAGAGCAAATCATCTGCCCTGTCAGCACAACACAGCGACAGATGCACTATCTAGACTGCGCATACTTTCAGGAGAATTGCATCAAATGCAGCAAATTTGTGAAAAGTTTGGCCAGGAACACCTCTTTGCTGATGCTGACTCGACTCCCTGTTGAGAAATAAATGGCCATCTGGGTCAGGACACACAACTGGCCTTGTGGCCTTGTGTATGCATTTCTGGCTCTTTCTCTGATCATGCCCACAAGGAACAGGATCGGCTGTCAAATGATAGTTTTGCTTGTGGCCCCAAGGTGGCCACAGAAACTCTGGTTCCCACTCTTAATCTCAATAGTGAGGGGAACACCCTGGTGACTTCCACAATGAACGGATGTATGGTTACAGATGAAAAGAGAGATATGGAATCCCTGGCCAGATTATCTGTAGCTGTGGGTTTGGCCCCTCGGAGCAGTGAACAATTTGATGGCTGTGATGCAGAATTTCAAGAAATGATACTGAAGTCTAAAGCTCCGAATATGGCAAAGAATGGCCCACTGGATGAAGGACGTTTTCAGTGCAGCCTACGAAGGCTAAACATTCCATGACATGCCATTTTATAAGGAGTGTTTCATCTTTACGGGCACTACTGAGAGGTAGAGCTACCTGAGCATTACCATTTACCTTCTCCATGTTTTACGAGGTCAATATGCTGCAATATTCCTTAGGGGTGTCAATCATTTTGGCACATACATTTTGAGAGGAAATATTAGATAAAGAGCTCAATCCAATTATTTTACACAAATTCACAGGCACAGGTGAAGATCTAATTTAAATAATGCCTATAGACAAATCTGGCATTAGCAATGTCCTTTATATCAGAGGGCATTAGTTCCATCCCATAGGATGTTGTAACAAAACCTTGTAAGAAAAAACAATTGGAGATATACAGTATTTCATCAGTAAGTCCGTTAACCCTGGTTATTTATTAATAAATTAAATTTCTGGTCGTTTATTACTAAATTAAACTTATCGTTGGTCAATCATGGTATAGTTTGTTATTTTTTTTTATATAAGAGGATGTATATTGTCATTTATAAAATATTATTGAATCTGTTTTTGAAAATATCAAATGAAAAGAGCATATAAAACTTTTTGACCCAATAAATGCCCCAGAATTTTAATTTTAAGGATACTAGTATAAAGAATCAATATGAAGAGGAGGAAAAGAAGCACCAAGCCAATGCCCAAGAAAAAAACTGAGGCAGGAAGGATTTACAGCCTCTAAACTGGAAAATGTCTTTGCAGTCTAACAGCTCACAAGGCAAGGCTCATGTGACTTAACAGTTCATCTCTGTGTAGCTTCTCCTTTTGTAAGCATTATTGAATGCTGGTCTATAAAGACAAGGGAAAGATTTAAATTTCAAAATATCCCAGAGGCATCCCTAGCTTCTGCAATTGCAGTTGGTGATCATTATGGTTATTGCCCAAGTCAAGAGTCCACTCTTTCCCTCAGGGTGTAGGAAAAAAGGAACTTGGGAAGCCCCTCTGATAATTGGAAAGGCCATTTATTGTCCGTGATAACGACTGTGTGACGAAGGCTTTCAGCAAAAGAACAAAAGCCAACTATTTTCCAGTTTAACAGCAGAGGCTCATGTGCCTTTCTGCATGGACAGGATGCAGAAAGGAGGATGGGCAAAGTGTGTTCTGTGCCCAGAGCTAATGTACTTGGTTAAGAAAACCCACAAGTGAACACACAGATTGCATGGATTGTCAATGAACCAGTAAACTTTGCAAAGGTTGCCCCCTCCCCTGTTGTCCCTTAGGGGATGTGACATTTTCTATTTACATTTATATATATATTGCACAGGCATACAGTGACTAATTCATCATAAATCAGAAGCAATCTTTATAAATTTAAGCAATCATTAATCATTAATCATTTATTGAGAAACAGATCTTGCCTTGGTTTCCTTTAGTTAGAAGATATTATTTTATTAGCCATTCAACAGTGTGAAGCCCAGTTCCATTTGAACTGCTCTGATCCTTAGGGCACATTCCACATGCTCCCTTATAACCTCTGACACAGAGTTGTCTTGCTATGTTTTGTCACAGTTTATCTTTCACTAGCACTATGTAACATCTGACAGCAAAGTCAGGCCAAACAGCCAGAATCAGTTATCCTAGGACAGAAGTGCACCAGGGGCAGACATCATTCATGGGGGGTCTGTCACACAGAATAAGCTCCTGCTTAGAGATGAGATACTCAGACTCATGTATTGCCATGACATCCTCTTGGAACTCGTATTCTCATGAACACACAGTCAGCCTTCTTTACCTTTTTTTTTAAAAATGTATACAAAATTCTTGTGCAAATTGGAGACAATGTGTTTCTTGAAATTTATTGCAATATCGTAATTATGAAAGAAGATACACATTCGTGATATTGCCTTGTGAAATTGGTAAAGCCATCATAGTGTCATTGTGTGTGTTGGTCTGCTGGACACACTATATACTAATGTTGAATTGCATAATTTGTGACCTAACCCTATATTTAAAGCATTGTTACTTTCATGTTATATCACAGTTATAAGACATATAGTTTGTAGTCCTATCAGTAATTCCAGATGAGCACAAAAGGTGTCAGTTCACATAAATTGTTTGAAAAATTTAGAAAAGTGTAGAGCTTAAATCAGTGGAATCATTTCCAGAAATCAGTGCATGTACAGGACTTCCTGTCTCTGATAATGATGTAGTTATAGATGAGAATTGCTGGCTGTAAATTTCATAAAGATGGCCTAGTTACTCTTGTTTTGCTTTCTTCCTCACAGTCTGTCCATTGTATTCTGGCCTCCCATCACATGATACCTGATCACCCAGTCATTAAAACGGCTATAAAGATTTTTCACAATAGTACATATGTGAAATCTATGGATGAGGGTGGTGGAATATTAAAGAATTTCTGCATTATACAGCAACAAAAATCCATATGTTCTATATACAATATATAGTCAGGTCTATAAGTATTTGGACAGTGACACAATTTTCATATTTTTGCTCCTGTACACCACCACAGTGGATTTGAAATGAAGCAATAAAGATGTGATTAAAGTGTAGACTTTCAGCTTTAATTCAAGGGGTTTAACTAAAAATATTGCATTAACTGTAAGGAACCATTTTTTGCATAGTCCTTCCATTTTCACAGGCTCAAAAGTAATTGGACAAACTAATATGAATGCAAATCCTTTGCAGTCAATGACTGTCTGAAGTCTGAGCCACCTTCAGTTGCTGCTTGTTTGTGGGTCTTTCTGCCTTCCGTTTGGTCTTCAGTAAGAGGAAAGCATGCTCAGTTCATTTGAGGTCAGGTGACCTCCTTTCCTTCTCCATACTCTTCTCTTCCCATCATTCTGACACAAGATAGTCTTGGTTTAATCTGTCTAAACAATCTTGTTCCAGAACTGGGCAGGATTTTTAGATGTTTTCTAGCCAAGTCTAATCTGGCCTTTCTGTTCTTGAGTGTTACCAGTGGTTTGCATCTTGAGGTAAACCCTCTATATTAACATTCAAGAAGGCGTCTCTTGATTATAGACTTTGACAATGATACGCCTACCTCCTCGAGAGTGTTCTTGACTTGGCTAAATGTTATGAAGGGGTTTTTCTTTACCAAGGAAATAATCCTGCGATCATCCACTTTAGTTGTCTTCCGTGGTCTTCCAGGCCTTTTGGTGTTGCTGAGCTTGCCAGTGCATTCTTTCTTTTTAAGAATGTTCCAGATTGTTAATTTGGCTACTCCTAAAGTTTCTGCTATCTCTGATAGGTCTGTTTTGTTTATTCTGCCTAATGATGGCCTCCTTCATTTGCATTGTCAATTCAATCTCTTATCAGTAATCTGAACAAAATATGTTTTATGTTTTATATTTTATATTTCCGTGTTTCCCACAGATCTGAGAAATACCTGGGGCGTGGTTAGACTACTAAAAGATACATGGACATTACAAATAACAAAGAGTAAGACTATTTGTTTTAATGCCCTATGTCTCATCCCCTGCCCCAGGTTGACTGGCCTTTTATCTCACCCCCACATTTTCAGTTTTCTCCAGCATGCATCAACCCACCTCTCTCACTGACTGACTCCTGGATCTAGCAGTACAAAACGTTATTTGTATTTCCCCTCGTTGCTGACTGTGAATTGTAGTTTACAACAAATGAATATTTGTATAATAATTTATAGGGCTTTTACATTTATATAACCTTTCTGTGTGAAATTAACACTGTGTTAAACCACATGGATGGAGTTTCAGCTTCATTAAAATTCATTACAATTCCTGGACCTATGACTGATCCAGATGTCACAAAGTTGGAAGCAAACGATTGTATAGAATGTCTTTGTATGCTGTAGCATTAAGATTTCACTTCCTTCACTGGAACTAAGGGGCCCAAACCTTCCAGTATGACAATGCCCCAGTGCACAAAGCAAGTTCTCTGAAGACATGATTTGCCAAGCTTGGAGTAAAACAACTTGAGTCTCCTGCACAGAGCCCTGACCTCAACCCCACTGAACACTTTGGGATGAATTGGAATGCTGACTGCACACCAGGTTTCCTCATTTGACGTCAGAGCCTGACTTAGCTAATGCTCTTGTGGCTGAATGGCGAAATATTCATAGCCAAAATCTAGTGGAAAGCCTTCCCAGAAGAGTAGAGGTTATTATAACAGCAAAGGAATGGGATGTTCAAAAAGCACATATGGGTGTGATGGTCAGGTGTCCACAAACATTTGGTCAGATAGGGTACATAATTGATTTTTATGAAATACATAATAGACACAATGATTGTATATACAGTTGTATAGAGTTTGGGATGCAGCTCAAGTATTCATGACTTGTGAATGCTTAGTAATAGAGAAGTATTATGAAGAATAAGTCATTTTATTATGCACATGAGTATCAAAGTTAATGAGTACCATATTAAACATCTAAAACCTCTCCAGCTTTTCTTTTCGCTATATCATAGCCAATCTGATGCAATATAACTGTGATTATTCAGAGTGATCATAAACAGCATACATCCCACAAAATAAATGTCAGCTAATGTCAGATATCTCAATAATATATATGAGGTCTGGTTGAAGGAAAAAGATTACCCTGCTGTTATCTCACAGCACATTGCAAGCAGTGGACCATGGGTTGAACATAGGGACTTCTCCCAAGACTTTGAAGCTGATAGAAGCAGCTATCTCACTATTTCTAGCTAGCCAATTAAAATATAGTGTAGCGAACAAAACCTAAATGCTTTCATAGGTTTCTGATGTATTTTTCATCCAATCTGTTTTCTACATGTACTTTCTTACCCAACCTCTGTATTTTGTTCTCTAGTGTGTTTAAAACATTTGGGAAGAATCGGATAGTTTTAGAACACTAGCTAAAACTATCAACAGAGTACTAAAAAAAATAAATATCAGGCAAGCCATGGGTTCAAATCATTCTTACATGATATAACCAAGTTTGAAAGACCAAAATACAAAGAAACTCACCTACATGTCCCTTTATTCATTAAGCAGCTTTCATGACTTCTATAACTCTACAACTTCTTGACAATACAAACTCCACAACAATGATAATTCAGCTGAGTATCATTCACAAATTCCCACCAAATTAAAGAGTACGTAAGTGTCTTACCTGTTCAGCAAAAAAAAAGCTTTAACTGTCTCCTTTTCTTTTTTCCTTGTAGTATAATATTGAACTCTGTCACTCTCTTCTGATTGTTAACTGGCTTCATACTCTTACTTAGTCTTCACTGATTGGCTGTTGGCTTTCACCTGTCACCAGACTAGTCAGACTAGCTTCCTGAAGTTGGGGCTTAATGACATTTGATGCATCTGAGCTGGACTATGAAGTAATTTCCTACCAATTCTGCCATGAGGTTGGCTGTGGATGGAGCTTTTCAATAAACCCAAAGATACATTCAAATCAGCACACAGCACACAAATGAACACAGCACACACCACAGTTTCCAAATTTGAACTCTGCTAAATATCAGGACTGAACTGAAGACTTGCACAAACCTAAGAACATAAAGGAGCTTGAAATATTCTGCATGGAGAAAGGTCAAGAACCCTGTACAGATGTCTTCAGCCTGAGTAGAGATTACAGGAAAAGGCAGTACTGTTAACAAATATCAGTTGTAGGGGTACTGATACTTTTGAAACCATTGTTCTGAAAAAAAAAAAAGAATGGTTTAAGAGAAAAATATGTTTGCTTGAAATATATAGTTTTAAAACTGCATTATATGCCCATGCCTTTAAGCTCAAAGTCTGAAACAATTTTGGCAAAAAAAAACAAACAAAAAAAAAAGCACTGCAACTGAAGATATATGGTGTTTGTTTCTTTTGATCTGAAACGGTGTCATTCACAGATGTGTTTCCGGGTCAAGCACTGACCAGCCATTTCAGTGCGAGTGACACCATATTTCATTAACTGTGAGCACTGACTCTTATCATCACTGGCAAACGACTGCGTGCAATATGTTTCTTTCCCCTACAGCAGGATGTCCACACATGAGTAGAACCAAAAATGCTGCCTTGAGCTCAGGGACACTGGATATCTTTGATCATTTCTACAATTTACAATCACGGGACTGGCATCTGTTTCTAATAAATGTTTCATCATAAGCTGTCTCTTGACCTCCAGCTTGTGAGCCTGTAAAAATTCTCTATCCTTTTACAAACGTTCTCTGTAAAATTGCTGTTTTTATTTAATAATCTGTCTCAGCTGGAAGGCTGGTTATACAGCCGATTTTAATCAGCACTTAATAAACCTGTTGTCAGTGTTATAGATGTGCCTGCACTATAACCCTATATGCCTGTTTTCCAGCCAGTGCTATTGACTACATGACAACAATTCTTATGAAAGCTTAAATTAAAACCTCATGCGTTTCACTCTGTTTGGTCTAGCTCCAACGTGATGCGAATATTTCCATCAGAATATTTTAACGTAAAGTCATACAAGGAATTTGAATGCTTGAAATGCATTCATTCATTTATTCATCCTCAGTCACTGCTTGATCCTGGTCAGAGTCGCAATGGGTGTAAGGTGGGAGAATTCACCCCAGATGAGACACCAGTCCATCACAGGACATCATTCACACACACATTCACACACTTATGGGCAGTTCAGTATAACCAATCTGCATACTTACATGTTTTTGGACAGTGGGAGAACAGTGGAGAATCCGGAGGAAATGTGCAGAACTCTGCGCAGACATTAACCTGAGCTCAGGATCAAACCCAGAACCCTGGAGCTGTGAGGCACCACCATGCTGTCGCAGGCTTGAAATTGTGTTTGCCAATAGGTGTGGAGTAAAAACACTTCCTCAAGTGGTGCAGGATGTAATGTTCAAAATAGTATCTTTGTAGTTTTTAATATAGCATCCGTCTGGCAGTAACAAATTATGAGATTCAGTGATTAATGTGCACAATAAAGAAGTGTCTTAAGTTCACTAAAACATAGAACAAACAGGGATTTACGCTCTTATCCAGAGCAGCTTACAGAAGTGATGAGAAAGCAAATAAATGTAGTTAAACAAAGGAATTCTTCATGGAAGCAGAGAGGCAAAACACTGGAACATTTAATGTTTCATTGTTAAAATTGGAAGAATATGTAGCAAATGTGTATAATGAAGATAAGGATATTTTCCAGAGATAACAAAATGTAGTCTTGAAGCAGAAAGTCAGATTTGCCCTCTTGGAAACTCTCACTGCTCTCAAAATGCTTAAATGTTTGAAGACTGGTCATTTATCTTAATCCTCAATTTGTCTTTTTTTCCCCATTCCAGGTGTCTTCCATTGTCTGTAGATGAAAAAAGAATAAAGTTGCAGTCATTGATACTTTGGATATTGAATTATTTTTACATTTGACATGTCGAAGAAAATACTTCCTTTAAAGGATTTTTGTTGAGTTTAATAATTAGAGACAGTTCACCATAAAGGCAATACAAAACAGGTAAATTAGCATCTTAAAATGCTGTATGGTGCTATATCAAATGCTGACGCTATTCATTTCTGCAGATATACAGCCAAGTTTTTTTTTACATACACAAAACCCAGTGTCCGTAATTAATAACGCTTCCTGACGTAGTTTTTGCTTTTCCTTTCCTGTCCTTCTCTGTCCTGAGGTCAGCCACCTCCTCTAGTGCTTGTTTTCTCACAGAACTGTGGAGCTCCTCATGGAGAGCACAGGAGAAAGGAAGTGCCTGCCTATCCTGAGCCTCTCTCCTTTTCTTTTATATTGTTGCTGGACAGGAAAATTGACCTTTTCATCCCCTTCCCCATGAGGCCTCTCCATGTGGTTCTAAACAAACAGCAGGGATGTATACAGTTGAAATGCTCTGTGCTTGACTTTATGGGTGTAGGCTGAGTTCAAGAAGGCCTTTAACCCTAATATTCTATTCATCTATTGGCAATGAAGGAAACTATTTCCCATCAGGAGCTCAGTTATTGCTGATGCACACATTATTTATGGAAATATACAGAATGTTTCTCCTGATAGGTGGATATAGGTGCACAGGTGTGAATATAAATTCATATCATTATTATTATTATTATTATTATTATTATCAGTAGTAGTAGTAGTAGTAGTGGTAGCAGCAGCAGCAGATGTAGTATTTGTATTTATTTATTTCATTTTTTTTATTTCACCCTGTGACATCAAATGGCCATAAAATGGATTTAAATTTTTTTTAAAAAATAAGGATAGAATTATACAGGGTGTCCCAAAGGTCTCCATGCATAGTGGAAATCAACACATTTTAGCAAAATGTCTTCCAAAACTTTTTATACTTAGCGTCTGTTATTTATTTATTTTTTCAGATAGCCTTTCAGAATGTCTCATTCTCATGGCTGGAACAGGAAGCTGTCACAAAGTTGCAGCGGACTTTAACAGGAAACATGGCAAGCACATCACACACAACACTGTTGCCAGACTTATTAACAAATTCAAAAAGAATGGAAGTGTTGCGGACCAAATGAGAAGTGGACGACGAGGGCACAACCAACGTGGTGCTGGCGTACATAGTCCCCTGTGTATGGAGACTTTTTGGACAGCCTGTAGTAATTAAAATATATAAATAAGCCATATATATATATATATATATATATATATATATATATATATATATATATATATATATGTTCATCCTCCCTTTTCAGGTACTACATAGGATGACTATGTACTAGGATGTACATAGGATGATGACATGGATACGGTGCATATTGGAAAGTTTTAACTGTATTTTGCTTTTTCTTCTGAATGAAAAGTCATTAGAGATAAACAATTAAGCATATAACTGACATTAAAACATACACTTTACAGCCAAAAATATGTGGACACCATCACTTCTCCAAACTGATAATAATATGAATTTATTATTCTGGATCAGCAGCCCACAAACTTGCTTATACCTCAGATTCATAACTGACAATAGACATTCTTCTGAGCAGCAGAGAACAACATTACAACTGGGAGCCAAGAGGCTGAGATCCGTGCATTCAGTTACACACAGAAAATAAGCGTTATGCTCAAATTGGGAGTCCAAACTTTAGCCAAACTGCAGGAAAGGAAACATTTTGTTTAATGTCAACTAGTTGGTTTCTACTTTTTCCTTAACTCCTGTCTCCAGCTAAGCTGTTTGGAAGTTTGGCGTCAAAAACAATATTTTATTATTTTCCAGGAAATCCTCCCTTTTCAGGAAGTTGTGTTAGACCACAGTTATGTACAACATAGGATGACGACATGGATACTGTTCATATTGGAAGGTTTTTAACTGTATTATGCTTTTTCTTCTGAATGAAAAGTCATAAGAGACAAGCACTCAAGCATATAACTGGCATGAAAACATACACCTTATAGCCAAAAATATACACCTAACCATCATACCATCACTTCTCCAAACTGTTACCACAAAGTCAGCAGCACACAAATGTCTACAATGACTTTGTATGCTGTAGCATTAAGATTTCGCTTCGCTGGAACTAAGAGCTCCAAACCTGTTCCAGCATTACAATGCAGTTGTGCACAAAGTGAGCTCCATGAAGCTCCACTCCTTGAGTGGCCTGTACAGAGCCCTGACCTCAACCCCACTGAATGCCTTTGGGATGAACTGGAACGGTGACTTCACCCCAGGCCTCGTTGCCCAACATCAGTACCTGACCTCACTAATGCTCTTGTAGCTCAATGGCCAAAGCCCCACAGCCACGCTCCAAAATGTAGTGGAAATCAATAGGATAATAGCAAATTGGGACTAAATCTGGAATGGGATGTTCAACAAACACATGCTGAATGAATGTTATGGTCAGATGTCTTTTGGCCATATAGTGTGTGTGTGTTTATATAGGGAAAATAATAACGGACCAAACCTAAGGGTGAACCTATAGGTCCACTGAAAAAGATAAGATAAATCAGCAGAAGGATAGCCTTATATACATTCAACAATGTCACAGAAATAACCTAAAGTATATATACATGTTCACTGGTGTGGCAAATGAATCCATAAAGCTGTTAACAAAGTTCCATACTAGCTAATTACTAAAAAGCTTTGCCTTGATATTTACATTATTCTTCACAGTGAGGGAGCTTCACCAGTGTCAGTTCTTGGTCATGTTTATTAAGGAAACAAACCAGACTTCTCTTGTGGACTTTGTTTGTTTTCCCTCAATGGTAGATTACAAAGTGATTTTACATGTGCGCACATGAGAGAAAATAAAATATAATTTATTGCGGATTTTTTTTTTTTTTGTTAAAGGAAAGGTAAGTAGTTTCTCTATTGAGGTGGAATATTTGAGTCATTCTATGTAATATTTCTTTTAATTAATCATTTTTGGCCATTCTCTTGAAGGGTGCCAATAATTATGGGGTTAACAGTATTTTATTAAAGCAGTCACTGGAGTACTGGAATGAAAAGTATTAATCTAGATTTAAACCGACATTTCTACGTTAAATCCAGGTCTGGAAAAGGTATTTATATGTGATGCTGCCTGTTTATTGACTTAAGCTTGGCCTGGTTTTGTCTGCTGAAATTCCCTAGCAGCAGTGAAAACGTGCTGCGACAGATGTTTACTTTTGTTTATGCATTTTTGTTTCACACAGCGTTGTGGTTTATTTTGAGACATGAAAAAGAATGGTGGTCTTCCTGATCGGATCCACTGAAGACAATCTCAACATAATGGATCATTTGTTTGAGCAAAAGAAATATAACATTACCAGAGTTACTCCTGAGGTCAGTAAACCTGTTGCTCTCAAAATGAGTCTCTCCTTCATCCAACCAAAACATGAAAAAAAAAACAGTAGAAGATCCTTAAACATGAGAAGGTGCTCAAGAATTGTTTACTGTATCAGAATTTGTAAATGTCTTGAGTACATATGAAATGCATGTGAATCTTATCAGGATTGGACCCTCACTGTTAAAACCATTTCTGATGCTAGACCAATGTAGGCATACTTCAAAACCACATTGTTTTTTTTTTTGTTTGTTTTATACTATTAGATTTTTTGTAAATCACTCTTCAAAACAGTGAGTGAAATTATAGAATATATATATAATAAATACATTCATCAAAACCTGTGTCAAAATTATTGACACGCTTAAGGAATAATCTAAACAAATGAACATCCTTGACAAAACCTGTTTTTTTTTTCTGTTTTTATCAGTCTTCAGAAACCCAGTTGTGTGTATATATATATATATATATATATATATATAATTATTGGATATATAATAAGCTGAAGCAAAATTGGCCACTGGTATATGCCAGTTTTTCTAAATAAACACTTAAACATAGCACATTTTAATCTGATAATCTAAAATTAAGTAAATCTTTAGCTGCAGATAGATTCCTGATTCCTGAAAGTTTCACCATCATCAGGCTTTCAAAGCCTTCACGAGCACTACATTTAGCACTCCATCTGTTCAAGCTATCAGTAAAACTGCATGAGTGAGCAGCTCAGTGGTGAAAAAAAAGTCTGCTTCATGGTATATTTACCATGACTGAGTAAAAACTTGTGTGCCTGTGCACAGTAAAAGCTTCATGGAGCGTAACTAGATTTATTTATTTTTTTTAAGAAATGGTCTTTACAGTTTCTTGCACAGGGCTAACTCAGTCACAACGCAGGCCATTTTTAAGAGTTTGTGACCTTCATATTATAAGTTTCTTCTCCCATTAATTCAGAACCTTCTAATACTAAGGTCACGAGTTGTGGTGTGCAAAATGGCCTGAACAGGGTGTGCTCTGATTGGATGAATGTACTCTCCTGCAAGATGAGCTATTGTGGTTTTCTTGAAATGATTATAGAGGACATGTTCACTTAAACTGCTGACTCGGAAACATCTGACTATAGACAAATAATATTTTGTAATGTTATCAAGTCACATCTGCAAACAGCTTGGTGCAGTAGAAATGATGTTAATTAACCTATTTATGCACATAAAGCTTTATTCAGATAATTACACAAATAGAAGAAAGCCAACTTATAAACATATGATTGATTTAGCTAATAAAGCTATTTATTGAAATTATTTGTTTCATTTAGTTCATAAGGCTGTTTATTGAAACATTTCTGCATACAGATACATAACTGGTTGAATCAAACTACCTTTAACCAGTAAAATTCAGTGTTTCATTTTATTTCATTTCCCAAGACTATAAATTCTCTGCTAGCAGAGCATTACTGAATTAATTACAAATACAAGTTGCTCGTTCAGCTTTGTAGGTCTCTGACCATGAATGTAACTGTCCCTGTCCCTGCATCTGTCTATTCATACCATGAATGAAGCTACCATTTTGAATCTTAAAAATTTTATATGTAGTAGATATAAAAACATAGTCAATGATTTATAAGCATATATTTTCTTTATTAAATGGTTATTTCAATAGTCTTTATGACTAAATATAGCTACAGGCACACTGCATGGGACCTTCACTCGTTTGAAAAGTACTGAGCAGATGCCATTAGGATATAGTCATTTGTCAGTGTTGTAGTGCCAGCATCTTGAAGTGATCTTATGAGCTTATTATTTATTTTGTTTTGTTGATTGATACTGATTCAGTGATTAAATGAACTGAAGAAGAAGAAGAAGAAGTTTTATTTATATAGCGCCTTTCCACAAGCTCAAGGACGCTTAACAGATTTACATCAATACAATACAATACAATACAATACAGTACAATACATCAATACAGTACAATTAAGCATACGATTCACTGAAAATACATTTCAAATAAATATGTTTTAAGCTGAGATTTGAAAGCAGGTAGAGAGGAAATATTACGAAGTGAGAGGGGTAGTGAATTCCAGAGCTTGGGAGCGACAACGCAAAAGGATCGGCCACCAATAGTAGACATTTGAAATCTAGGAACTGACAATAAGCCAAGTTCAGATGATCTAAGAGACCATAGGAATCTGATAAATTATGTCCTAATGTAATAAAGTTATAAAGGTATATGTTGCCAAAATACATAAATACCTGCCCAGCACATTTATTAAAACCATGGAATACTTGGCAGTGTCCAATTACACTATAACGTCAAAAGGATGTGGACACCTGACCATTGCACCCACATGTGCTCATTCGAAAACAATGGACATTGACACAGAGTTGGTCCCCCCACCTTTGCTGTTATAATAACCTCCACTCCTCTGGGAAGGATTTCCACTACATTTTGCAGTGTGGGGGGAGCTGTGGGGATTTGGCCATTGAGCTACAAGAGCATTAGTAAGGTCAGGCTCTGATGTCGGGTGAGGAGGCCTGGGGTGAAGTCACAGTTCCAATTCACTCTAAAGGTGTTCAGTGGGGTTGAGGTCAGGGCTCTGTGCAGGACACTCGAGTTCTTCCACTTTGCAAACCATGTCTTCATGCAGCTCACTTTGTGCACAACTGCATTGTAATGCTGGAACAGGTTTGGGGCTCTTAGTTCCAGCAAAGGGAAATCTTAATGCTACAGCATACAAAGTCATTGTAGACATTTGTGTGCTGCTGACTTTGTGGTAACAGTTTGGAGAAGTGATGGTATGATGGTTAGGTGTATATTTTTGGCTATAAGGTGTATGTTTTCATGCCAGTTATATGCTTGAGTGCTTGTCTCTTATGACTTTTCATTCAGAAGAAAAAGCATAATACAGTTAAAAACCTTCCAATATGAACAGTATCCATGTCGTCATCCTATGTTGTACATAACTGTGGTCTAACACAACTTCCTGAAAAGGGAGGATTTCCTGGAAAATAATAAAATATTGTTTTTGACGCCAAACTTCCAAACAGCTTAGCTGGAGACAGGAGTTAAGGAAAAAGTAGAAACCAACTAGTTGACATTAAACAAAATGTTTCCTTTCCTGCAGTTTGGCTAAAGTTTGGACTCCCAATTTGAGCATAACGCTTATTTTCTGTGTGTAACTGAATGCACGGATCTCAGCCTCTTGGCTCCCAGTTGTAATATTGTTCTCTGCTGCTCAGCAGAATGTCTATTGTCAGTTATGAATCTGAGGTATAAGCAAGTTTGTGGGCTGCTGATCCAGAGGAAGGAAATGACTAAAACAGTGGAGCACAACACTAGTCCTGAAAAGTCACACTTGGGTAATTAATGACTTAAGTAATGAATTGAGTTGGGTGTGTCAGGATGTATCCAGGAAACATTTTGTGATGAGACTGCAGATCTGCAAATCTCTTTTATATTTAAGGACAAGAGAAAGTTATGGAAATTAATGGCAACAACTAGAGTATATATGTAGATTACATAGTAAGGCTCCAGTGAAGTGAAATAGTGACTATAGATATGTTTTTCTAATAGATTGAATTTTCAAATCACAATGGCAAAGCAGCATTAGTTCAAACTGATCTCACGTACAGTCACATTAATAGAGCTCTATTACAGGACTGTTGGAAATGTTTTTTTGCTGACACTCTTTTTATGATATGAACTCCATCTGGAGACAAACAAATCCTGGTACACTTTCAAGATCTTCATATGCCAGCATGTGTTCCTTTCTCATACACAGTTTGACAGAGCTTGAGCCATGGATTATGCAATAATATTGAGTTCAAAGCATAATGTGTTATTTACTGATGAGAAACACTTTCTTGTCCCCTGTTTTATTTGAACACTTAATTTATTGATTCATTCATCTGGCTTAAGGCAGTTTCATCACAGGACACACACATATTCATACCTAGGACTAATTTATATTAGTCAATACACCTACTCGCAGATTTTTAGGAGGTGAGAGGAAACCAGAGAACCTGGAGGATACCTGTGAGGCGGCAATGCTAGCTACTGTGCCAAACGTCATTACACATTCATAGTTCATGATAAATTAGTGATTGTTTTTTTTTATTAAGGAATTAAAGACTGCAGGTATTACACCCAACACACAACGTTGTACTTTATTGTATGTGATTCACAAAGAAGATCCTTTGTTATTAAATTAGTACTTCTGGGTCTGATTTGTTCCTTTTAATCGTATAAAATAGGCTACATTATATCTTAAATTCTTAATATTTTGAATATTACTGGGGTGCATGGTGGCTTAGTGGTTAGCGCTGTTGCCTCGCACCTCTGGGGTTGGGGGCTCAAATCCCACCCCCGCCCTGTGCGCGTGGCATGCCATGTGCTCTCCCTGTGCTTCGGGGGTTTCTTCTGGGTACTGAAGAAACTGACGACATGTGTTATAGGCTGACTGGCATTTCCAAATTGTCTGTAGCGTGTTTGATTGTTCAGTGCATTGGGTTGGCACCCCATCCACGGTGTACCCTGCCTTGTGCCCCGAGTTCCCTGGGATAGGCTCCAGACTCCGCCTGCAACGCTGTGTAGGATTAACGGTATGGAAAATAGATGGATAGATGGATGCTATTTACTATTACTATTTAAATCAGATATCCCATTTATTGGCATGATAAAATTAATTTCGAATTAGTTTATTATATCACCTAATGACAACACGCAAGCCTATCAAGCAACAGCTTTGGGTTAAAAGTGAATACTTAACATATATTGTTACAGTTCTTTTGATTAAACTTATAATTACAAACCATTTATTTATGGCACTGAAATGAATCTGCAGTCAGGACTCAAAATTTAAAGGCTTCAAGATTTTCAAATATTTAACCATTTGATTTAAATCAAAATACGCAATGATGGACGTCTGATTACAGAACAGAGTTTTGCTTCATGTTTACACACTGACTGACGAAGTACATCTAATGTGTCTTGAGAGTGCGCTTTGTTTCTGTAGTAGTAAACTGATAAATGTCTTAGCAGACTGTGTGGACCCCAGTTCTGATGCGTGCTTTCTATTAATATCGTAACCCTGCTAATGTTTCCAACAATGCACATTGTTGTGTCATGTTGATGCCTTTGAGGTCAAACCTTGAGGTAACCTTGGTTCCTTTCTCCCAGCTGTCCACGTGCAGAATTAAAGATAAACCCTAATGCCTGTCTTGCCTAAGGCTTCATCTCACTATATTTAGCAAGTCGTCAAGCTATTTTGAGGCACTTTCTGTGAATTTTACACCCGCACTCCACCCCAAAGACAGGCTGCCTTTGTTGGAAACAGCCCATGCTCATTTTAAAGCTATTTAGGAGTCAT